>NW_023397077.1:726412-941412 GCF_011125445.2 Fundulus heteroclitus | reverse complement strand
AAAGTGTTTCAGCTGCGGGATCGGGCTACCACCAGTGCAGAGCTTGCTCAGGAATGGCAGCAGGCAGGTGTGAGTACATCTGCACGCACTGTGAGGCGGAGACTCTTGGAGCAAGGCCTGGTCTGAAGGAGGGCAGCAAAGAAGCCACTTCTCTGCAGGAAAAACATCAGGGACAGACTGATATTCTGTAAAAGGTCCAGGGAGTGGACTGCTGAGGACTGGGCTAAAGTCATTTTTTCTGATCAATCCTCTTTCCCATTGTTTGGGACATCTGGAAAACAGCTGGTTGGGAGAAGACGAGGTGAGCGCTACCACCAGTCTGGTCTCATGCCGACTGTAAAGCATCCTGAAACCATTCATGTGTGGGGTTGCTTCTCAGCCAAGGGAGTCGACTCTCTCACAGTCTTACCTAAAAACACAGCCATGAATAAAGAATGGTACCAGAATGTCCTCCGAGAGCAACTTCTCCCAACCGTCCCAGAGCAGTTTGGTGATGAACAATGCCTTTTCCAGCATGATGGAGCACCTTGCCATAAAGCAAAGGTGATATCTAACTGGCTTAGGGAACAAAACAGAGATTTTGGGTCCATGGCCTGGAAACTCCCCTGATCTTAATCCCATTGAAAACTTGTGGTCAATCATCAAGAGAACTGACACACCCCTGTGTGAGCGCCAGTACTGATGTTAAGAAGATCAGATAAGGTCCTGTTCACCCTGACTTGCTGGGAGCGACTAATAAGAAATGAGTGAAACCTGATAATATATGGATTGACATTAATTTGTAATGAATGAGGAAGGGGATGAACCCAGTATTCAGCCAGACACTTAATCTATGCTTTAACATGATTTATTGACAAGATGATGTGTGTGGAGCAGGCAGGTATACAAAAAATAATCTGGGAAGGGTACAGAGTAAACTTCCGGGCAAAACTCAAAAACTTAGACAGGGAGAGGGCAGACTCAAAAAACAAAGGAACAGAGTGGGACCAGGTAATAAGACTAACAGGCAAAAATACAGATAACTGGAGAGCCCTTACCGGCGGGCAGGTGAGCGGGGAAGCAAGACATGTGAGGCATGAGAAATGACATTCTGGCAGGAAAGCAGCAGAAGAGACGGACTTAAAAAGGCAGGAGAACAAAGGAGAGAGGGAGAGCCAATTAAACAGAACAGGTGGAAGTAATCAGAAGGAGAAGGAGTGGCTGAAAGACTGACAGGACAAGTGACAGGAAACAGGACAGAACTGAACTAAACAAAAAACTGAACTAAAGTAACAATACAAACTAATCCAAGACAGGAAAGCTAACTAACCAAAATAATAACATATACCGGAACCAAATCGTGACATTTTTTTTATTGTAGACAGAAGAACATGAGGCTAGGGAGTTTTAAAGGCCACACTAAAATCAACAAAAAGCAGTCTAGCATAAGCCTTGGGGTTTTCTAGATGTTTAGCCACTAGATGCACTATGCCATTGCAAGCATCATCAGTGCCTCTCTTACATTTATAAGCAAATTGTTAAGGATCTAGTTGTGGACCCACATCCGATCTCAGATAATTAACCACCAATTTTTCAAGACACTTCATTACAACAAATGTCAAAGCGGTAGGCCTAAAGTCTTTGTTCTCTTGTGGGCAGTGCTTTTTGGCAACAGGTGTAATAATTCCCCGCTTCCACAAAGATGGTACAGTATGAGTATCAACAGATCTCTGAAAAATTGGTCTCTTAGCATGTGTCAATTCATCTGCAAAAGTTGAAATCCCAAATACCAATAAGAAATCCCAAATACCGTCTGGACCTGTGGCCTTATTGACATTGACCTGCTTGAATACCTTATTGACGGTAACATTATCAAAATCAATCCTGTCCCATTCCTGTGGGACGACGTTACAAATCAGAAAAGTAATGATTATCAAACTGTCCATAAAAGGCATTCAGTATGTTTGCTTTAGCCAGTTCATCCACAGCATAGGTAAATTTTCATTTCCACAAGTCTTTTGAGTTCATGGATATCAAATAGCCTTCTTATGATGTTCTTGCTTTTTTAATTTCTGATTTAACTCCTTCTGTATAGTTTTAAATTGTAGGCCATCATTGTTCTTAAAAGCTTGTTTTTTCCTGAAAATGCAGTCTTTAACCTCCCTTGTGATATAAGGTTTGTTATTGGGGTAGATCTTGGTTTCTTTTGTTGGTATCACAATTTCAGGACAGAATTTAACATAATCTGTGATTACATCTGTGGCAGTGTCCAAATTTTGCTCCTCATAGAATATTTATCTCTAGATAAGAAACAGCCTTCCAATGTTTCTATACAGTCATCAGACCAGATATGAACTGTTTTAATTTGTGGTTTGGCTTTTAAGGACAGTTTTGTATATAGGGATCAGATGAGTAACATTGTGATCAGAGTTGGATAAAGGTGGTTTGGCTGTGGCTATATAAGCAGGTTTTATGTTACCGTAACACTTTTCTAATGTGCGACTTGTAGCACAGTAAATATATTGTAAAGACGGTAAAGGTGGTCGACCTCCTCTGTTCCGCAAACGCTGTCGGACGCCTCCTCTCCTGCCTCTTTTCCGGAGTCTTTTTTGAGTAGATTTAATTTCCTTTGGTACATTTCCAAGAATTGACCTGAAAGGATCAACAGGTCTCTTCCCAAAATGCCACAGAGAAAGCTCATCCTTTGAATACGACAAAGCCTGTTCCTTGGCCATGTCGGCTTCGCTTTACATTTGGTGAAAGATTCACTCAAAAAAATTAGCAAAATAAGCAGTTCTGTAACATACACCATTATGTAGTCCTTTCTCTTGGTCTTATATTCCCAATACAGGGCACACAGAAGTCCACAATTAATCACAAAAATCACACACGAGGAGCAGAGCGTGAACCCAGGTTGCCAGCAGAGCAGTGCCCCCTGATAGACTTCCTGACGCAGTCTATCAGGGGGCACTGTTTGATCATGCATGATTGAAAAAACTTCTTTGCATAAGAGCTGAAGACTTTAGTGAACCACTGAGATGTTAAAGCAACCGTCATACTGGTGTGCCAGGAATGGTCTAAGCCATGCGTTAGCTTAGCAAAGTGTGGGAAAAAAAGTGTTTTGGCAAGCATGGTGTCAGGTTCAAACACCTAAAACATTCATTAACAACACAAGAAGGAGAGACAACAATGAGGTTATTTTCATAAATCTTGCAAGGAGAGGAGCGTAATAAATGCAATGAACTTAGTAAATAATAGTAAAATAAAAAATAGTAAATCGTAAAAATAATTCTATCATTTTCCTCCTGTTTATTATGTATAAACTCTTTTTCTCACGTCACTTCAGGCTGCCACTTCGTTAGATTTTCAGCTGGAAAGTCATTTTATGAAGGTAAATACATTATACATTCAGGGTTCAATTTACAGCAGTGATTCATGTGTGTACACTTCAGAATTAAAATATGTCAGGAAAGTGAGTTGGATAAAAGGTACCTGGCTCCTCATCACTGTTTTCATCATTGTCATCGTGGGCTAATAGGGGATACATCTGTGCCATTTTGTCCTCCATGGGTGAAATTGCTGTAGTGATGAGACGATTCAACAAAGAACTGAGACATGGAATACAATAACATCCACACAACACCAGAATAGCAGTAAAACACTGCAATGGAAACTAAAATTGATGCAACCAGTGTTTTATACTTCCCAAACACGTCCAACCAGTGATCCCACATGGTAGTGTCTATCCCAGAATGCTCTTTCATCTTCTTATTGAGAGTGCGCAGACCCTCTATAGCCTTGGTCAGGCTACCATCAGCAGCAGTGTTCTCCAAAAATATTACAAACACCTCCTTTTTCTGCCAGCAGCATGTCGAGAGCTATTCTGTTCTGGAAAGCCAGCAGAGAAGTTGCAGCTAACTGATCGTGTACTGCTTCAAAACCGCTTTGTGTCCAATTACCTAATCTCTGGATGTTGTAGTGGATGTAATTGATCCTGTCTAAATTTTTATTGGTCGTGCACCACCAGCAGAGAAACGATTCAAAACCTGCAGCTATTTGATTTGCTAATTTATACTCATTAGGGATCCCACGAGGGATACCGATGGCGTCTATATAAGTTGGATTTGCTTCACCTTGCCATTATATTGATCTTTTATTTCTTTTCCATGTTTCAGGAACAACACTAGATAACTGAGAGATTAGATCTTCGACTGTCATGGGGACCACAGAGACAGGCAGTAACAAAGTAACTAAAGCACAATTACCCGATAGCATTTCTTGGTAATTTATCAAACAACCTGTCATCTCCACACCACCACCAGATGTCACTTCTTGCTAGGGGGTTAAAATAAGGACTTACTGTTATAATGGTTAAACACCATGTTTTAGATAGATTTCCTAGTTTCTGGCCTTTTCCTGTCATGCTTATACAGGTGAAATTTCCATGTGCTACTTTTTTAGAAAACAATGGTTTCTTTTGGTTCACTGTAGTAAGCGGAAATATTGTGTCCCATTCTCTACAGGTATCATTGGGGTTGGTTTTACTAACCCCAATGATACCTGTATCAAACGGAATATTTACTACTAGGGAGGAAACACCTGCACTCCTACCTGATAATAATTTGGCCCTTGGCAGAATGGGTCCTGACCTTTAATGGTTTCTCTCTTTTGTCTCTTTAAGGTTAGGTTAACAGTTCTAACTTTTGGGGGTTCCCACAAGTACTAGAAGAATGAAACGGTTAGAATCATGAGTAAAAGAAAAATGCTGCATCGCACTGTATCACAGAAACACCTAGAGGTCATTTTGGCTGAAATTCTCCTCTACTTGGTTCAGCTCTATGTGGAACAGAGTACCTATGTGCTTCACTATTTGGTCCAGAACAGTATTGGATCATGGTTGTAACGTAAGGGAGTGAATGGGGCCTAAAGCAGCTTCTTTTGCAGTTTTGTCAGCAAAGGCATTTCTCAATGACACAATGTCTTTGCCCGGCTTGTGTGCAGCACATTTGCAAATGGCCAATGTGCGTGGATATTTTACTGAAATTAATATTTTTTTCAGTAATACAGCATGTGTCACTGGTTTACCAGTAGAGGTCACCATACCACGATTTTTCCAACATTGAGCGAAAGAGTGCACTGTTGAAAATGCATACTGGCTGTCTGTGTAAATAGTTACATCTTTCCCTTTCATGAGTTTACAAGCTTCTGTTAATGCAACTAATTCTGCAGCTTGGACATCATCAACATAGAGCAGTATTTGGCTCCCACCTGGTGCAGCGTCTGCTGTGAAGCGGGCACTCTACCGATCCGTTGTGGTGAAGAGAGAGCTGAGCCAAAAGGCGAAGCTCTCGGTTTACCGGTCGATCTACGTTCCTACCCTCATCTATGGTCACGAGCTTTGGGTCGTGACCGAAAGAACGAGATCCCGGATACAAGCGGCTGAAATGAGTTTTCTCCGTAGTGTGTCTGGGCTCTCCCTTAGAGATAGGGTGAGGAGCTCAGTCATCCGGGGAGGACTCAGAGTAGAGCCGCTGCTCCTCCATGTCGAGAGGAGCCAGTTGAGGTGGCTCGGGCATCTGGTCAGGATGCCTCCTGGACGCCTCCCTGGTGAGGTGTTCTGGAACGTCCCACCGGGAGGAGGCCCAGGGGAAGACCCAGGACACGCTGGAGGGACTATGTCTCTCTGCTGGCCTGGGAACGCCTTGGGGTTCCCCTGGAGGAGCTGGCCCAAGTGGCCGGGGAGAGGGACGTCTGGGCCTCCCTACTGAAGCTGCTACCCCCGAGACCCGACCCCAGATAAGCGGAAGAAGACGGACGGACGGACGGACGGACCTGGTGGATGAAACGTAGACATGCTGGCACTCATTACTTGGGAATAAATGGTGGGACTTTCACAGTAACCTTGGGGTAATCTGGTATAAGTGTCCCTCTGCCCTTCAAATGTAAAGGCAAACCAAAATTTACTCTCTTTCTCTACTACTGTGAATATGTTTGCATCTGGCCTTAAAGAGTTCAGCAGAGTGTGGGGATCTGGGACACACAATTACTGAGCAGTAATTCAGCGAGCAGTAATTGCTCGCTGAATTACTGCATTATTTACTGCCTGGAGATCCTGTACCATGCACCAGCCAGTGGATGGCGCCTGTTTCTTCACTGGGAATATGGGGGTGTTACATGGGGAGTCACTACATTTAATAATCACTCCTGCCTTTATCAGATCTGTAATTACAGGTTTTATCCCTTCATATGCATCTGGTTTAAGGGGAAACTGTTTTACACGGGGCCTGTTCTCTGTTTTTGGTCTAATTTGTACAGGTAATGCTCCTTTAACTAGCCCTACATCAGTGGGGCCTTGTGACCACAAGTTTTCAGGAACAGGTGCCAAAAACTGTTCCTCTTTAGCAGTAAGGAGAAATGATCATGTTGCTTTTTCTTGTAAATGGATCCCCATGTTTACTGAAACTGTCCAAAACAATGCTTTTCTAGTTAATCCTGTTGACTCACTGGTCCATGTGTTCGATGATGTGGCTGTCCAGTCTGAGGCAGCCACTCCCTTTTGCACCATTTTTCTCAAATCTTTCCACTGTATAAGTTTACCTCTACACAGGGAAATGTGTGGAGGTGTCCAGCACTGATAGAGACGTTGTAGTTTATCAGGTAAAGTTACTGCAGCAACAGACCCAATGTGGGTCACTGTTATTTTGGCTGGTGTGGACGTCTGCATCTGAGCTTCATAGTCAGGGTCATGTTTGGGATTCTGTTTAAACCACATAGTGATGTGTAGGCTTTGGTCTGACATTATGTGCTGCACATGAGGAATGAGTCTCATGCCTTCTGCTAATAGAGCATCTGCTGTGTTATGTGGGGGTTTGTTTGGAATGTCCAGAGTGTAATACAAATTAGGAGGACCAACCCCTTGTAGGACATAGAAGTCCTCCTGCTGCAGATCCCTTTTTCTCTTTACAACAATTTCTCCCTGAGAACTGGGAACCAGGGCTAATCTCAGGCAGAGAAGGCCGTCACGACCCAAAAGATTTACTGGACAATCTGGTAACATGAGAATAGATAATTGACATGACAGCCCTTCAGGGTCCCTGATTCAAACAGGTTCAGACTCAGAAACCAAAGTCAATTTCCCACTAGCAGATCTTACTGCAACGTCTGAGCCACTAGAGCGCAGACAGGGAACAGGGTCTCTGCTCCGCCTCTCTGCCTGCTCGGACGCTTTTTTCTCTGCTCCCTGCTTGCTTGCATTTTCCTGCGTTTTACTTTTTATCTCCTTTTTATCTCTTTGCCAAAACCACGGAAAGTTGGATTTAGTTATTTTTATTTATTTTCTTTTTATTTATTTTTGATTTTGATTTTGCAAAGATGCCTACCTTCACCACAGTGGACCTTGACACGCTTCTACAAAAGATCGCCGTTATAGAACAGAAGATATGCCGACTCGAACTGAATTATGATGTAAACGGCGCGTATGGAAATGAAACAACCCTGCCTGCGACTCCAAACGGGGACCACCAGCCCAGCAACTCTCTGAACAAACAGATCCCTGAGGGAAATGAGAATCCCTGGATCACTCAGGGTGCAAGACCAAAGGATCAACGAACCCCACGCCTAGACAAAGAAAACTGGCCCAGACTACAGAGAGATGTCCCAGGACAAGTGAAACAACAGCGGGTTGTTCCCACAACAAATGATAGGAGTAAACCTGCTGGAAATGCTGGAGTTCCTTTACGAAACAGATTCGCTCCGCTCCAAAATGTGACCCAGGAGAATCATGACAACACTCAGAGGTACGTCAACGACTTTCGCTCTAATACATCAGAGAAAGGACATGCCACGGGGCCAAGGACCCTGATTTTATGCAGTGGGTCTGTATGTGGGATTAAACATTTCTGTAACAAGAAAAACACAGAGGTCGACTCAAACTATGGCCTGGTGTCTGATTTATTAGACATCCTTCCAAGGATCTTGAAAGAGCGCCCGACCTTGGAAAAACTCATAATACAAGCTGAAGCCCTGGGCGACATCCTTCCAAGGATCTTGAAAAGAGCGCCCGACCTTGGAAAAACTCATAATACAAGCTGAAGCCCTGGGCGACGTCACCCGGATAAGAAAATCAGAAGTATTGAAAGAGGATTACATTCGTCTGTTGAACTTAGTTCATGGCAAAAATGTCAAGGTGCTTCTGAGCGGCCCTTTCCCGCCCGTGGCTTGTGGAGACGAGATTTTTTCCCGAATTCTGATGCTAAACAAATGGCTGGAAAAAACATGCAAAGAAACAACTGTAACCTTCATAGACAACTTTAACATCTTCTGGGAAAGAAGACATCTGTTCAACAGAGATGGCTTCTCTCTAAATAGGTCAGGTGCAAAACGGCTGATTTCAAACATCTTCTATTCTGTGAACCATTTGTCATCAGCTTTGTCCCAAAACAATGTACATCCAGTGTCTAAACAAAAGATAAGCCCAGTGCAGCCCGAACAAGCCAAGATAAACATGGCCAGAAAGATGACACAGAAAGAGGCTTTCTCAGAGCTACAGGACGATTCATCCCAGATCTCAGCAGGACAACGAGAGGACCAAGAAAATCCATCGTCACGAACACCGGTCCGGACTACACCCGCCTCGCCTTCCTCTCCACAAAGCCCAGAGGTTCCTTTTCTGGAATTTTCTCCCAACATGAACAAAGTATTTAAGATTGGCCTACAGATGACATCCTCTCCATATAGCCACAGCTCTGTGACTAAACCAGCATCTTCCAAAGGCCGCAGAGCCCCAGATCCTCCTCTACGTATCACGGAACATGCCTGTCCTCAAGACCTTCAGATTACTTCGCTGTGATACACAGCGGGCCCTCGCTGCACGTTTATCAGTCAAGACAGTTTCAAGAATCAGCTTGGGTCTTTTCCCGGGAATTACGGAATATCTGTGATGATTCGTGGCAGAAAAAAGAAAAACAAAAGGATAAACAGAAACAAATACTTGAAAGTCATTAACTGTCAGATGCAACCTGTCACAGAGACACCATCAACCACCAAATCATATAAACTAGGTGTATTAAACATTAGATCTCTGTCAGGAAAATCCCTTTTAATTAATGACTTTATTATTGACAACAATCTTGATGTTATGTTTTTAACAGAAACATGGTTACATGAATCTAATGAAGAAGTAATACTGCTGGAGTCAACACCTCCAAACTACAATTTTCTTTGTGAGAGCAGACAGCAAAGGAAAGGTGGAGGAGTAGCAACATTGTTTAATGATTCACTAAAGTGTAAAAAGGTGTTTTTGGGAAAATTTGACTCTTTTGAACATTTGGCTCTCAAGGTAAAGAGCCCGGTACGAACTATGTTTCTGAATGTTTACAGGCCTCCTAAGTCCACATCAAACTTTTTTAAGGATTTTAGTGACCTCTTGTCTGTGATATGTGTTGATTATGACTGTTTAATTATTGTGGGAGACTTCAACTTTCACGTTGACAACCCTGAAGACAGAAGTGCAAAAGAACTGTGTGACACACTTAGAAACTTTGGTTTAACTCAGAATGTTAAACAGCCAACACACAAGCAGGGGCATATTTTAGACTTAATCATCACTAAAGGTCTAAACATTTCACAGGTCAATGTAACTGATGTTGCCTTATCCGATCACTTCTCCGTTACCTTTGAATGTATCATTACCAGTGACTCATTTAGCCAAAGGGACATCGTAAGAAAACGCACCTTTAAGGACAATGCCACTGAAACTTTTATTCAAGCTTACTCTGCTACTTCAACCTTGGGCTGCAACTCAGTAGATGAGCTAGTAGATAACTTTCAGTCTAAAGTCTCAGACATCATTGACTGCATTGCTCCAGTTAAAGTGAAAGTTGTTTCCGGGAAGAAAAAATCTCCTTGGAGAAATGCTCCAGCAGTTAGAGGTGAAAAGAGGGAATGTCGAAAAGCTGAACGCAGGTGGAGAAAGAATAGACTCCTGGTTCACTATGACATCTATAAAGAGAGACTTAACAGATATAACTTACAATTGAAAAATGCAAGAGAATCTTTCTTCTCTGAGATCATTAAGAAAAACATTAATAATGCTCGTGTCTTATTTTCCACAGTCGACAGGTTAACAAATCCTCCTGTGTCCGTGGCTTCAGAATTCCACTCCACCAGGGCCTGCAATGAATTTGCTAACTTCTTTACTGAGAAAATCCTAAAAATTAGAGGATCAGTTTGTACTTCCACACCAGCTCCAGAACCAAAGCCGTATTCAGCTGGAACTACTTCTGACAAAATGTCCCAATTCAGCCAAATAAACTACAAAAGCTTAGAGCAGATCATTCAGCAGCTAAGTTCCTCTTCATGCTGTCTTGATGTTCTACCCACAGCTTTCTTTAAAAAAGTTTTACCTGTCATAGCGTCTGATTTGACTCAGATAATAAACACGTCCCTTCTGTCAGGAGTTTTCCCCCAGTCCCTAAAAACAGCAATTATCAAACCACTGCTGAAAAAGAATAATTTAGACAAACTTCTACTCCAGAACTACAGGCCCATCTCAAACCTCCCCTTTATCAGTAAGATTATTGAAAAAGCTGTGTTTCAACAATTAAACACCTTCTTAACAACGACCAGCCGATTTGACGTTTTCCAGTCAGGTTTCCGTGCTCACCACAGTACAGAGACCGCCCTGATCAAGGTGTTTAATGACATCCATATAAATACAGACTGTGGAAGAACCACCATGCTGGTTCTATTGGACCTTAGTGCAGCATTTGATACTGTCGATCACTCCATTCTGTTAGAACGCCTGGAGAACTGGGTCGGCCTCTCTGGTACAGCACTCAACTGGTTTAAATCCTACTTAAAGGACAGGGAATTTTTTGTATCAGTAGGTAACTTTACATCAGAGATGACAAAAATCCCATTTGGGGTTCCCCAAGGGTCCATTCTGGGTCCCCTCCTTTTCAATATCTACATGCTCCCTCTAGCCCAGATAATAAAAAATAACATCAGCTACCATAACTATGCAGACGACACACAGCTCTACATCACCATGTCACCAGGTGACTATGAACCAATTCAGGCACTGAGTAAATGCCTAGAAGAAATCAATACGTGGATGTGCCAAAATTTTCTCCAATTGAATAAAAACAAAACTGAAGTAATAATATTTGGACCAATAGAGGAAAGATCAAAAGTTAGCACACAGCTTCAGTCGCTTCAGCTAAAAACCACAAATCAGGCCCGAAACCTGGGTGTAGTGATGGACTCAGACCTGAACCTTCAAAAGCATCTAAAGACAGTTACAAGGTCGGCTTTCTATCACCTGAAGAACATTTCTAGGATTAAAGGACTGATGTCTCAGCAGGATCTAGAAAAACTAATCCATGCGTTTATTTTTAGTCGAATTGATTACTGCAACGGTGTCTTCACAGGTCTGCCTAAAAAGTGGATCAGACAGCTGCAGCTGATCCAGAACGCTGCTGCCCGCGTCCTCACTAAGACTAAGAAAGTAGAGCACATAACCCCAGTTCTAAAGTCCTTACACTGGCTCCCTGTATCTCAGAGAATAGACTTTAAAATACTTCTGTTAGTCTATAAATCCTTAAATGGCTTAGCTCCTAAATACATCACAGACTTGTTATCAGCGTATAAACCCTCCAGACCACTCAGGTCTTCTGACTCCAGCCTGCTCTGCATACCTAGAACCAGAACCAAACATGGAGAAGCAGCTTTTAGTTCCTATGCTCCAATTATCTGGAACAAACTTCCAGAAAACTGTAAAAGTGCGGAAAGCCTGAGTTCTTTTAAATCAAGATTAAAAACACATTTGTTTAAAATTGCCTTCAACTGTCCTAGTTAACTGAATCACCACTTCTTTGTTTTATTTTCTATCTATATTTTATTCCTACTTGCTCTTATTCTGTTTTATTTTGCTATGTTTTAATCATGTAAAGCACTTTGCATTGTCTTTGTACTGAATTGTGCTATATAAATAAATTTGCCTTGCCTTGCCTTGCCTTGCCTTTGCAAGTTGTTCTACATGCTCCTGTGTCACACAAGAAGGTAACAGATGTTCCATTTACACACAGTTATTTCAGGCCTTGCAACTTCTACTGCTAATAATTCTTGGAGATTCAGCAGTATTTCATCTGGATGAGGCGGAGGCCCCAAACCTGTTACTTCTGTGTCTAGTCATGCTGAAGTGCCCTGGGCACGTCCTTGCTTAGGGCAATCTCTGATTAAGTGTTCCTCGTTCCCACAGTTCCAACAGGTGTTGTTTGGACAATCTCTTGCTATATGACCTTGTTTACCACACTGCCAGCATTCCCCGTGAGTTCCTCTGAACTCTCCTCTCCTTGAGAAACCCCCTTTACCTCCTCTTCTCTGCCCTCTCCCACGGTAAACCCCACGTCTTTTAGCTCCCTGATAAAACACTTCCTCTGTCTTCGCCTGAAAATATGCCCCAGTTCCAGCCTTTTTTTCTCTTGCAATTTTCTCTGCATGCAAAGCCTGGTCAATGTATTCATCTAAAGTTTTATTTCCTAGTCCCACACAATGTTTTTCCACCCAGCTTTTAATGTTCTCTTTGGATCCTGCATGTAATGCATTCTTTAGCTGTTGTTGCTGTTATTATCCGCAGAAACCTCCAAACCACTGTGTAATCTGAAAGCCAGAGTCATCCTTACTCTGTATTCATCAAAAAGTTCACTGTCCCCCTGTTTATTGCGTCCTATTTCTGTGTAGTTAGCTTTTTTCTGAAATCTTTCCTTCACTCTTCGGCCCAACTCACCAACTCTAGTTGTTAAGTCAGCAGCATGATGTGTTAAAACTACACCTCCTGCATCCAGAGGATTCCAATACCCCTGAACGTGATGCCAGTCACTCTTTAATGCTGTCATCCAGACCTGCTGAGTTTCATGTCCGTTTAAATTATAAGAGTGGCTGATATCTTCCATAGCCGCAACAAACTGAGTAGGGTCCTCCTTAGGGAGAGGAACCCCTTCTATGCCTTTTTTAACATCCTCCATTGTCCAGGTCCGATAAACCAGCATTGTGGGCCCCTGGCCCGAGACCCCTGCCAGTGGGTTAGGTACCATGGGAAAAACGCCTTTTTCTGAAGAAGGGGGCTGGGGAGGGTGTATCCTGGATAAAGGATCTGAGTCTAAACTGGTTTTCCAAGATCCCACTGGCCCACCACTTCTCAATCCTTCCCTCCCAGATGGTTCTGATATATTATATGGAGGTGGAATGTGGGTCTGCTCTGCAGGTAATGCGGGGTATAAGTGAGCAGTGGACTCGGAGGGGGGTGCTTTAACTAGAGCGCTAGCAAAAGCATTTTTTGAGGTTGAAGGAGATAGGGAATCAGATCCTTTAACCTCTGTTTCCACTCTTTCCTCCTCTGTGTCTTGATGTGCTGCTGCACCGCGCTGTGGAGGTGGAGGCGAAGCCTGTCTCCTACGGGGCCTTTGTGTTATTATTTCATCATCCTCTTTCCTAGGAAACATAATGTAAATTTTACCCCTTTTTCCCCTTTTTTCTGTTATTTTTAACCATTACTGGGTATCTATAAAGCCTGTTTTTTCCATCTTTTTTGGATTACCGTTTGTTTTATGAATTATAGCTTCTTGGAGTTTGGCTATTTTTTGTGAATTTAATTGCCCCTCAAACCCGTATTCTTTTACTCATGTAGCTAAATATTTTATTTTATCAGGGCCCTGCTGTTCAATGAATTTCCAGTCCTTACTTTGGAGCTGTTCCAACGTTTTCCTTTGTCCCTTTCCCATTTTTATAAATTTGGTCCGGTCCTGTAACACATAGGGTGTTCTATAGGCTGGAATTTTTACACCGTGGGGTAACAATAGAAATACCTGTTGTGGTAATTCTCACTTCAACTCTTTCGAGTGGAAAATTCTTGCTAGACCTCCACAAAGGCTTGTTACTTACAATCCCACTGTTTTTAAATGAAAAGAAAATACCTAGTGATATTTAATTTTCCAGTCATACACACAAACACACAATGCAGACTTTAATTTTGTAGGACTCTGCCGCCCTATCCTCGAATTACACGGCATATTATCTGCATGGCGTTATCCTATTTTTTTTCCTACACAGACCTTTTGGGCTCTGTTACCCCTTAGTGTACCTATCAGTGCCAAGGATGATAGGGTTTGTTATCACGGACTTTCTCGGACTCCGTTATCCCATCTATGCGCAATACCTCTCAGTTACTCATTCATTCCTTTAAATAAACTCCACTCACCACTGCTGTCAATCCTCCCTCGGACTTCCCGTCAACAGTCAGAAACCCAGAGGCGAGATGGACTAGGCCCTTGGAAAAGGATCTGAATGCAGTGGTCACTAACTTTTTACCCGGTTCACCTCACCCACAGGAATCATCCGGTGCATTGGGATCCGGCTCGAAGGACCAATTAAATGTCAGGTTCAAACACCTAAAACATTCATTAACAACACAAGAAGGAGAGACAACAGTGAGGTTAGTTTTCATAAATCTTGCAAGGAGAGGAGCTGAGATGCTTAATACAGATCTCCAAACTCGCTCTGAAGACACTCTGTCCCCTCCTTGCTTTTATTAGGGAAACCCTGGTTACATTTGTCAAGCTAAGGGGTAGAGATAAGCAAAACACTCTGTGACCTTAGGAACACAGAGATAATACTAAGCAGTCCACACAGTACATTTATACATAAGCACTCCAGATGGCTGAATACAGTTCATAACAGTGTAGAAAAACAGTTATTATCGTCACAACATATGCCTCTGATTTCTGCAGGCTTTCTGCAACGATAAGAGAGAGAGAGTAAATCAATACACATACATAGTAAAATAAAATAGTAACCACTGGTCTATATATTCCAGCAAATATATGATTAACACAATAAACTAATGAACAATAAACTATAGTAATGAGAGATCGGGCATATAGAATACACTTTAATAAAACCTTAAAACTTCTTAGTAGTAAAGATTATATACGTAATAAATGCAATGAACTTAGTAAATAATAGTAAAATAGAAAATAGTAAAAATAGTAAATAGTAAAATAATTCTATCACATGGTGAATCATTCGGTCCATACCAAATGTTATTTATACACTTTGCACCAGAAGAAGCCTACTGCCGCCTTTCACCAGCAGACGAAAAACTCTGCATCACACTCAAATCTGTGAGTGAAGAAGAGGAGGGAGTATCAGCTATGAAGGTTATTTTGTTCCAAAACGATTTGTGCATTGTAAGCATGAATTTGAAGTTGTAGAGGGAGTTAAATTCTAAGTTTTGTATTTGTAGAATAAAAAAAAAATCACAAGTGCAATTTTTTTTACACCTGTTCAAATTTTAAGTACAAGTACACAAATCGTGTTCTGTGAGTTGCACATCAAAAACCTCTCACATTCTCAGTTTTGCTCCAAATGGTCAGGAACTATTGTTGCAAAACTATTTGTGCATTGTAACTTTGGTGTTTTGTAATTGTAGTTTTTTTTTAAATCTGTCACAAGTACAAAATAAAGTTACAGTAAATGGAATTCTGTGTCCATGGCTGAGTTATTATTTTAAAGTCCTGCACAACGCATTAATGAACCCGGGGAAGCATGACGGCTTCAACGTTTGGGGGCTCGGTCTGGGATTTGGGGTGACGGGCTGAATTGGTCAACATCAGACTGGGTCAAACAGAGACGGGACACAGTGGCCACAACAAAACAAGGTAAGCAAAACCTTTTTATCAAATCTGCATTTTCGGCTTAGAAATATAGGCTAAATTATGTGTCCCAACTCCAAGTACTACCAAGTCTGCTAAATTAATTCTTTGGAGTTCCTTGGAGAAGTTTTGAAAAACTGTGGTTCAGAAATGTATTGAGAATTTTGAAAAAAAGAGAGAAAAGGTTTGAGAACGAGACCAGGCAAAAATAGTTCTGACATAAAATAACAGAACTAAGAAAAGATTAAGTCCTGTGAGTTCCGAAATCTAAAGGGATTCTTGAGTGTGGCGGCTCACTGCGGTTCTCGACGGGGAACCGTCTTTTTGCTGGGTTAGAGGCCCGAGAAGTGAGAAATCTCGAATTCTACATAAAAGGTTGAGCGAGATCAGGCAATACACATTGAATGGATGCGGAGATAACAGAGTGACTCTGTGAAGCTCCGATTACAAACGAAATAAAGTTCTGATATAACATAACAGAACTAAGAACAGAGTAAAATATAAGTTGTGCGGATAACACAACAAGAAAAAGTCCTGTGAGCTTTAAATCTTTTTTTAAGAAACCGTGACCTGACGTAGAAACAGGGAGACCGGGTTATGAGCCGTGAGCTGGACACACACACACCCAGCGAGAATCGGACAGGGAGAAAAGATAAAGATAAAATGAATGATCTGTGAAGCTGAACACACAATCAGCTATTACAGACTAATTTATTAGGAAACAGTGTGAATGGTGTGAGCTTGACAGGGGAAGACAGCGAGCGCGAGTGATTCCCATGGCGGCGGGGTTTGCATGAGCCATAATATTAAACAGCAGGACCCACTCCGATAAAATTAAACATTTAGCTACATGGGTAAAATAATACAATTCAGGTTGTTTACAGTGGGGGTGGTGTGCTGCTGACCTCGACTCGGGACGTCGTGTTTCGGAGGGCGGAATACTTCGAAGACCTCCTTAATCCCACCAACACGTCTTCCATTGAGGAAGCAGAGCCTGAGGACTCTGGGTCGGGTTCTCCCATCTCTGGTGCTGAGGTTGCCGAGGTTGTTAAAAAGCTCCTCGGTGGCAAGGCCCCGGGGGTGGATGAGATTCGCCCTGAGTACCTTAAGGCTCTGGATGTTGTGGGGCTGTGTTGGTTAACGCGGCTCTGCAACATTGCGTGGACATCGGGGGCAGTTCCTCTGGATTGGCAGACTGGGGTGGTGGTCCCTCTATTTAAAAAGGGGGACCGGAGGGTGTGTTCCAACTACAGAGGAATCACACTCTTAAGCCTCCCTGGTAAGGTCTATTCAGGGGTTCTGGAAAGGAGGGTCCGTCGGATAGTCGAATCTCGGATTCAGGAAGAGCAGTGTGGTTTTCGTCCTGGCCGTGGAACACTGGACCAGCTCTATACCCTCAGCAGGATTCTTGAGGGGGCATGGGAGTTTGCCCAACCAGTCTACATGTGCTTTGTGGATCTGGAGAAGGCATTCGACCGTGTCCCCCGGGGGATCCTGTGGGGGGTACTCCGGGAGTATGGAGTACCGGACCCTTTAATAAGGGTTGTCAGGTCTCTGTACGACCGGTGTCAGAGTCTGGTCCGCATTGCCGGCAGTAAATCTGACTCGTTTCAGGTGAGAGTTGGACTCCGCCAAGGTTGCCCTTTGTCACCGATTCTGTTCATAACTTTTATGGACAGAATTTCTAGGCGCAGCCAAGGTGTTGAGGGGATCCGTTTTGGTGGCCTTAGGATTGCGTCTCTGCTATTTGCGGATGATGTGGTCCTATTGGCTTCATCAGGGCGTGATCTACAGCTCTCACTGGAGCGGTTCGCAGCCGAGTGCGAAGCGGCCGGGATGAAAATCAGTGCCTCCAAATCCGAGACCATGGTCTTGAACCGGAAAAGGGTAGAGTGCCTTCTCCGGGTTGGGGAGGATGTCCTGCCCCTAGTGGAGGAGTTCAAGTATCTTGGGGTCTTGTTCACGAATGAGGGGAAGATGGAGCGGGAGATGGACAGGCGGATTGGTGCAGCGTCTGCTGTGAAGCGGGCGCTGTACCGATCCGTTGTGGTGAAGAGAGAGCTGAGCCAAAAGGCTAAGCTCTCGATTTACCGGTCGATCTACGTTCCTACCCTCATCTATGGTCACGAGCTTTGGGTCGTGACCGAAAGAACGAGATCCCGGATACAAGCGGCTGAAATGAGTTTTCTCCGTAGTGTCTGGGCTCTCCCTTAGAGATAGGGTGAGGAGCTCAGTCATACGGGGAGGACTCAGAGTAGAGTCGCTGCTCCTCCACGTCGAGAGGAGCCAGTTGAGGTGGCTCGGGCATCTGGTCAGGATGCCTCCTGGACGCCTCCCTGGTGAGGTGTTCCGGGCATGTCCCACCGGGAGGAGGCCCAGAGGAAGACCCAGGACACGCTGGAGGGACTATGTCTCCCGGCTGGCCAGGGAACGCCTTGGGATTCCTCCTGAGGAGCTGGCCCAAGTGGCTGGGGAGAGGGACGTCTGGGCCTCCCTACTGAAGCTGCTACCCCCGCGACCCGACCCCGGATAGGCGGAAGAAGACGGACGGAGGTTTAAGAGGTGACTTAACAAACAGAAAATAGCTAAAATTCCAGGAAGCTATCATTAACAAATCGGGAAATCTAAAGGGGAAATACAGAGCAACACTCTGGGAGTTTTTTAGAACAAGGAGGTTTCGTATAAAAAAAAAAAGAGAGAGAGAGACATCTCGCAGAACACTACGCACAAGCTGTCTGTCTGTCTTGTACAACATATTGTGTCTGTGGAAATGAGATCATTTTGTTTGAGTGAGTGGGGGAGAGACTGCTTGGATCCGCGGAGATTGATGTCTGTGTACCCCAAAAGCCCAACTTCGCTGAAAACAGCCGAGGATTGGTCACTGATAGTTGATATGTCCCGCCTGCTGCTCAGGGCGCAGCCCTCCCCTCTAGAGGCAGACTTGCTGTCTCTGCATTTGACAAACTAAGGAATATGTGTTTGAGAAAGAGAGTAAATAATAAATGAATAATAAAACTTATATCTGTGTTTAGGAGTTAAAAAAAAATGTCAGCATGAAATATTTATTTATTCACACATTTGTTTATACATTGTGTAAACATCAGGGCATAATAATTTGTGATTTAGCTCTTTATTGGCTATAGTTTATCATTTTATGGCACCAGAATGTTGTCATTCCAATTCTGAAAAGTACCTAAAAAGAAAAATAGTTTTTGTATAAGCATAATTTTAACTAGTGTGGTTTATTGCAAAAGTGCATATTAAAATTCCCAAATGAGCTTTTATACTTTCAGAAATAAAAAGATAGAATACGAAATTTAATTTTAATTAAAATTAAAATTTTAATAGTTTAAAAGCCCTAGTTTGAATATAATACATTGGACTTAAATCTGGTTGATCTAAGGAAAGCAGGAATTAGCTCACTAACAACTTCTGCTAATTGTAGGTCTAGGAATCACCAGTAAGCAGAACCAAAAGTTAAAAGTTAAAATGGAGCTTAAAGATGTTTGGTAAAAGTACAACCCGATTGAATTAGATAGATTTTATCAGTCCTAGCTCTAATCATGCATCAGTTTTACAGTTATCCTCAGATGGAGTAGCTGATGTTTAAGAATTTATGAAGAATGTTACTGATTTAAATCGTTTTACTACAGAAGTTAAACTTTGCAGAGCGAGAGAAATCAACAGGAACAAAAAAGGATTTGGAAAAATTAAAGAGCAGATCCCAAAGTATTTCTTTAATGTAAACACATTCTCTAAATTAGATAATTTGACTAAAGGCACACATGATTGTGTGCCCTCTTTTGCTGCAAATTATATTGAAAATGATGCTTAAACGTTCCACATGCCAGATGTAACTTTGTTTTCTTTACTAATTTCTTACTTGGAAGATGGAGTTATAAAACATTCTCCCTTAACACCCCAGCAATGGTTCTTAATTTGACTGGGGCCCACAACAGCGGTGAATTATTCAGAAAAAATGGTTTTAAAGGGTTTGTCCTCTTCAGTATTACAGCTGATGTAACTAAATCGTTATAGACCTGATTGTGATTATGCTCGCTGGGACAAAACATTTGGTACATAATTTTCCAATGTGGCTCAGGATGGGGAGAGGAAGAGTAAATAATAAAAAAAAGGGTATTACACTCACCGGCCACTTTATTAGGTACCCCATGCTAGTAACGGGTTGGACCCCCTTTTGCCTTCAGAACTGCCTCAATTCTTCGTGGCATAGATTCAACAAGGTGCTGGAAGCATTCCTAAGGGAGTTTGGTCCATATTGACATGATGGCATCACACAGTTGCCGCAGATTTGTCGGCTGCACATCCATGATGCGACTCTCCCGTTCCACCACATCCCAAAGATGCTCTATTGGATTGAGATCTGGTGACTGTGGAGGCCATTTGAGTACAGCGAACTCATTGTCATGTTCAAGAAACCAGTCTGAGATGATTCCAGCTTTATGACATGGCGCATTATCCTGCTGAAAGTAGCCATCAGAAGTTGGGTACATTGTGGTCATAAAGGGATGGACATTGTCAGCAACAATACTCAGGTAGGCTGTGGCGTTGCAACGATGCTCAATTGGTACCAAGGGGCCCAAAGAGTCCCAAGAAAATATTCCCCACACCATGACACCACCACCACCAGCCTGAACCGTTGATACAAGGCAGGATGGATCCATGCTTTCATGTTGTAGACGCCAAATTCTGACCCTACCATCCGACTGTCGCAGCAGAAATCGAGACTCATCAGACCAGGCAACGTTTTTCCAATATTCTATTGTCCAATTTCGATGAGCTTGTGCAAATTGTAGCCTCAGTTTCCTGTTCTTAGCTGAAAGGAGTGGCACCCGATGTGGTCTTCTGCTGCTGTAGCCCATCTGCCTCAAAGTTCGACGTACTGTGCGTTCAGAGATGCTCTTCTGCCCACCTTGGTTGTAACGGGTGGTTATTTGAGTCACTGTTGCCCTTCTATCAGCTCGTCTGGCCATTCTCCTCTGACCTCTGGCATCAACAAGGCATTTCCGCCCACAGAACTGCCGCTCACTGGATGTTTTTTCTTTTTCGGACCATTCTCTGTAAACCCTAGAGATGGTTGTGCGTGAAAATCCCAGTAGATTAGCAGTTTCTGAAATACTCAGACCAGCCCTTCTGGCACCAACAATCATGCCACGTTCAAAGTCACTCAAATTACCTTTCTTCCCCATACTGATGCTCGGTTTGAACTGCAGGAGATTCTCTTGACCATGTCTACATGCCTAAATGCACTGAGTTGCCGCCATGTGATTGGCTGCTTAGAAATTAAGTGTTAACGAGCAGTTGGACAGGTGTACCTAATAAAGTGGCCGGTGAGTGTACAAGATCTATTATTTAAATTGCCATTACAGGGAACCGAACAGAAAGTGAGTAAAATAAAACGTGAACATGTGATGTTTCAGCAGTTGGATCTTCAACCCTGAAGGTGTCACCTCAGTTTAATTAACTCCAAGGAGGAGGCTTGCCTATTGCCTCCTTTTCTCTATTCTTTATTTATTTACAGGTCTGTTGGTTGCTGAACGTAGAAGCAGATGGCTTGGTGGTCAGTGTGGCGTCGAGTATTGAACCCAGGGCGTGATGGATGAGTGTTTGGAGTTGATATGGTGGACATGTTAAAGCACCCATCGACATACAATCGTGATTGTCCTGGACCAGCAGGTCAGCCTGGTATGAAGCAACCAAGTCCTGACATGACCTCACCTCCACAAGGTCAGTACCCCTGCAAGGGGATAACTCTTCTGATGACACACCCCTGAGCATGGCCAGCTGCATGAGCACTGCAGACTCCGAGCTGTAAACGGAAAAGACTGCATGAACTTTTGGTGGACACTGGAGGCTGTTCAGCATGGCCAAAGAACGCCCACAGTTTTTCTCCCAAGCAGAACACGAGCTTTTAATGGAATGTTATGATGAATTTGAGTCATTAATTAAAACGACAGTGAACACCTCAAAGTCTGCTAAAGCCAGGAGAGAGGGCTGGAAAAAAGCAGCAGACAAATTAATGCATAAATACTGTCCATGGTAGATGTTTCTATCACTTTCT
Organism: Fundulus heteroclitus; assembly: GCF_011125445.2. Lineage (NCBI taxonomy): Eukaryota > Metazoa > Chordata > Actinopteri > Cyprinodontiformes > Fundulidae > Fundulus > Fundulus heteroclitus. The sequence goes on along the minus strand of NW_023397077.1, from coordinate 919,641 downwards.
ACAGTATGTATTTTTGCATTTCATATTTACTTTGTTCTTTTATATCAGAGCCTCAACGGGACCCACTAGAACATGGGGACAAGTAAAAGAGAAATACAAGAATATTCTACAAAATGGTAGCCTTTAATTATTATACTTTATTTTAAAAAGGCACTTGTTATGTCAAGAGATCCAAATTTCAGTGTCATTCCTTAGACGCTGGTAGTAAAGGACACGTGCAAACTGGGAAAATTTAACAAAAGAAAATCTTTATTCATAAAAAATGAAAATTTTCCTTTTCCAAGTCATCCACAGTTTACACGGTAAAACTGTATTGCTCCGTGTCTAGATAATCCATCCATAGTTTTTTCTAATACAATATACGGCTCGACAGGAAGCAAGCCTTTCAAAGTAAAACTAAACTTCACAATAAAATGGCCTGAAAAAATCTCGTTACTGAATATGATAAAAATAAAAGGCAAACCATCATACAAATAACTTGTATAACCGAGACCAGTGCAGAACCAGAGTGGGAACTCCAGAAAGGCATCAAAAGAAAGTGGTCAGAACCAAGGTGGACCAGCCCGTACCAGGTGGTGGAACGCACGTCGCACGCAGTCAGGCTCAAAGGAAAAGGCGACACCTGGTATCATTGGAGTCAGTGTGCCGCCACTGAGGAACCTCGGCGCTCTCCAACATCAGGTGCGCCAGGATTTACAGGATAACACCACAACGCTGTGAAAGGGAGCCTACCGGTGAATCCTCTACTCAACCACGGTCATAATAAAACCCGTAGAGACATTCAGTGAGCTTAAGCTCACTCACAAAAATTGAGGAAACGAGACAGAGCAGAAGAACCAAGAAGAAGAAGCGGAAGAAGTGGGCAGTGAGCTGCTCTCCTGCTCCAGAAAAAAAAGAAAAAAGCATAAAACAGAAGAGGCGGAAGTAGTGGTTTTTACCTGACCACATGGTGTTGTAGCAGAGAGAAGAAGAAAACCAAAAAGAGACTCAGAAAACTAAAAAATAATAATTGTTTTTATATTTGTATTTTTGCATTTCTTGTTGAAATTTGTGTGTTTCTCCACAGGTGTTTTTCCACAGGGGCACTAAAATAGCATAAACCAAACCCCCTAAGGGTTGTGTTGCAGGAGGTTTATTATTATCAGTTGTTATTGTTACAGGTATATTGTGGTATTTTTGCGACTTTCCATTCCTGAACATGTCCAGCTGATCCACCTAGGAAGACCACAAAGGCGCGCTATTACAGCAGCATCCAATGACTGGTGCTTAGAACAATATGGCGGAGTGGAATTAAATTACAGTCGGAGGGCGACAACTACCTTTCAGGTCCACCTTTGTGATATTATAAAGTGCGGTAGTAAAATTAATTATGGACAGTGGAGCAGATAAATGAAAAAAGATTAGTTGGCAGACACACCTTCTGCATTTCACTTCAGATTTTCCTGTACACAAAAAAAAAAACACATTATAAACAAACACATTGGCTGATGCGATTAGGAGAAAACTTTCAGATTAAAAACAATCAAGATTATTAGTAAACCCCTAGGATGTTAATTGTTTTATGTCAGAGCTGTTATTAGTGAGCTATAAGAGGGTCAAACACATTCGGACAAGAGTTTCTGGTCCGAAAACATTTGGGATTTGGCTCCTAATATGAGGGATTTTACTTTTTACTTAACTCATCTAATACATATATAGATATGTTTTGAAGTTTAATAAACCCACAAAGGGTTTTAATAAGATTTAAAGATGTACCTTTAAGATACAATAAGCTTCGCAAAATACAACATGCATGAGAAGAAATAGGGGACGCTGCTAAAAGAAATTCATTTTGCACCAAAATGTAAATATACGTGATGTAAGCATAGAGCATCTTAAGAAATTATTCAAATGGCTACATCTGGATTATACTATTATTGTGATCACCATAGGCAGTAATAAAAGCATTAGAAGGATTGCGCACGCTCTCAGAAACCATGCACGAGTACTCCGGAATCTCTAACCCATTCGAGGGGTGGATGACTGGTGAGTGAAAAAGTCTGATCATCTCTGTTTATCTCTCTTGCAGCATTTGTAGCAATATTGATTACATGTGATTGTTGTTGCATGCAATGCATTTGCTCATTGACGGTCCGCCTCATATCCTCCACCATTGAAACAGAACCCCAGAGTCATGATGCCTTTGTTAGTCACAGTACCTGAGGAGGAGAACGAGTACACTGGGTTTGAGCTGATGCATGTATAAGATTTAACCAGAAGTATTACTGTTTTTTGGGAAAATATGTGTTTTTCTTTTATTACTTATTACCATTACAATATAATCAAGTATTTACCAAAGGTGTCATAACAAACCAGTAAATTTAGGGTTTTCTACTGCAATAGTTTATGGCTGAACTCTTATAAGAGTTCAAAAGGGGGAATTGTGGAATGTATTAACTTTGATTCATTCTTTAGTACACATTTATGAAGGTATAACATGCTTTTAATGTGCAATATATTTGCTGTCTGTTTGTTAGAAGAATAGAATGTGAATAGATAAGGTTAAATGAGCTGTGTACGAGCAAAAGTATCAGGAGAACGTTTCAAGGCCAGTTCCTAGGTAGTGGGAAAGAACAGAAACTCCGGTTCACATGCAGCTGGAGGAAACAACAAGAGAAGATAGTTATTAGGGAGTAAGATAGCAATAAGATGTGTGCGTCATTCATTGTGTGACCTTGTATAATCTGTGTTCTAACTTTAATAAAAACTAGGCTGAGCGGGAGAGAGAGTCAGAGTTGCTGCCCGCAGAGGCTGGCTGGTGCATCTCTCCCCTTTGCAAAGGTGAAATGGAAATCTGCGTCCATGGCTGAGTTATTATTTTAAAGTCCTGCACAACGAATTAACGAACCCGGGGAAGCATGACGGCTTCAACAGATGCTAGCTGCAGCTACTGCTGTAAGACAGCCATGCAGTCTAGCCGCAACTGTCATGCATCCATGTTTTTCATCAACAGCCTGAACAAAAGGTTTCCTGGGGTCCCAAAGTAGGAGCCTGCTGTAAAGCTAATTTAATATGAGAAAAAGCAGGCTCCTCTTCAGATGTCCAATCAAGCGTATCAACAGACTGAAGACCTTTACCATGCATGATGGCACTCAGAGGAGCTTCAAAACATGAGTAATTTAGAATAAAGTTTCTGCAGTAAGATGTCATTCCCAAAAAAGACAGAAGCTGTTTTTTGGTTACAGGCTTTGGGGTGTTTTGTACTGCAGCTACGCATTTTGTTGATAAGGTATTACCCTCTGAAGAGATGTGATGACCCAGAAAGGTGTCATGTAAGGTTGCACGAACTGCAGTTTAGATAGAGAAGCTTTGTGTCCCTCAGAATGGAGGTGTTTCAACAGAGCAACAGTGTCTTCTTCGCATTCCTCCTTTGTGGGACTACAAAGAAGAATGTCATCAACATACTGGACCAGCATTGAACATGGACAGGAGTTGCAGAAAGTCCAGACGAGCTTTCGAAGATGCATTAAAGATAGTTGGACTTTCAGTGTAGCCTTGGACTAAACATGTGAAAGTGTAAAGTTTCCCTTCAAACTGGAAGCAGAAACAATACTGCGAGTCCTTGTGGACTGGCACACTGAAGAAATTAAATTAAATAAAATTTTATTTATATAGCGCCATTTCATGATGCATGTCATCTGAATGCACTTTACAAAGTCAAATTCAATCAGATTATACAGATTGGTCAAAAATTTCCTATATAAGGGAACTCAGTTGATTGCTTCAAAGTCCTGACAAGCAGCATTCACTCCTGGAGAAGCGTAGAGCTACAGGGAGAGTTGTCTGCATTGTCCATGGCTTTGCAGCAATCCCTCATACTGAGCAAGCATGAAGCAACAATGGAAAGAAAAACTCCCAATTAATGGTAAGGAAAACATCCAGCAGAAGCTGCGAAAGCGTTGGACAAGTCGACAACAAAAAATGCAGCATCCAAAGAAACCTGTGACATAATTGTGGCAGGATTTGGCAGTATGGGCGTTCGTCCAATTACAGCTGAATTCACCCTTTGCAAATCTAGGATGAATCTCCACTCAACAGGCTTGCCCTGTTCTCTCACCTTTTCCATGGGAAATAAAGACGACCTCACGGGTGAATTTGGACATTCAACGATCACCCCTTCCTTTAAAAGGGTTTCGAAAAAAGGTTTAATGCCCTTAACTGCTTCCTGCTTGAGGGGGTACTGTTTCTGACAGGGTCTGTAGTCTAATTTAGGGGTCACGATAAGAGGTTCACACCCTTTACCCAACATCATATTTACTTTTTGCTCACATGTCGGAAGGAACATGGGAGAACAGGGGATGTGAAGTGACGTCAACTTCTGGAAACAGGCCATAAGAAATAAATGTTACATTTTCTGGAACCAAATTAACTGTTCTTTGAAAGTGAACAGTACTGGTGAAAGATCTTTTGAAAGCAGATAGTCTCTTTGAAAACAGAATGTTAGGATGTTGTGGTACCACAGTCCAATCATGAATTGTTTGATAAGATAAGATAAGATAAGATAGTCTTTATTGATCTCACAATGGAGAAATTCACTCGTCACATCGGCTCATACAAGAAGGTGCAGAGTAGGGAAGGTGCATTCAATTATATACAGTGAGTCTTCATATATACAATGGATCAGAAAGAATACCAAAAAAATACAAAAAAAGGAAATAGGAATGGGCATATGATGTCTCATTTACATTCTTAGTGGTCTATATATATATATATAAACATATCTATATACTTAAATATATACATATATCTATGCGCCTACTTACATACGCACCTACGCGTATGTACGTGCATATACATTGTATACATTTGTACATACATACATACATACATACATACATGTGGGCTGACTTATGTTCAGGTGATGATAGCAGCAGAAGTCACTACATCAGGATTATTGCACGGGTTGTAGGACAGTGTATTAAATAGATTATTGCACATTGGTTATTGCACGTTAATTATTACAGTTATGGTCACAGTTATAGTGCAGCATTGTAAAATCTTGTAGCAGCAGGAATAAATGACCTACGGTAGCGCTCCTTTTTACACACAGGGTGTCTAAGTCTGGCACTAAAGGAGCTGCTCAGCTCCTCTACAGTCTGGTGCAGCGGGTGGAAGGTGTTGTCCATGATGGATGTGAACTTGGACAACACCCTCCTCTCAGCTACTTCCTCCACAGAGTCCAGAGGGCAGCCCAGGACAGAAGTGGCCTTCCTCACCAGCTTGTTCAGTCTCTTTCTGTCCCGCTCTGCACTGCCAGGAGCCCAGCAGACGACAGCGTAGAGGAGGGCTGAGGCCACCACAGAGTCATAAAAAGTTTTTAGCAGAGGCCGGCTCACTCCAAAGGACCTCAGCCTCCTCAGGAGGTGGAGCCGGCTCTGGCCCTTCTTATACAGGGCGTCGGTGTTATGAGTCCAGTCCAGCTTATTGTTGACGTGAACACCCAGGTATTTGAAACTCTCCACAGTTTCTATGTCCTCCCCCTGGATGTTCACAGGTGAGTGTGGTGGGGGTCTTCTCCTGAAGTCGATCACCATCTCCTTGGTCTTACTGGTGTTTAAGCACAGATGGTTCTTCTCACACCATTGACGTTGTGAGACAAAATTCGTCAAGTCACTCCGTTTCCCTTTAACTGACTTGTTAAAGGGAAATGGAATGTGTGGATCTCCATTTTCCTTGAAAAATGCTAGCTGTTGAGGTAACAAGTTGATTGCAGTATTGGGAACTCTATTAGTGTGGAAAAGGTTAGTTTCTCAGATGACACCTGAAACCAAGCCTCCTCAAAGTCTGCATGCGGGCCATGTGATGTGTGTGCTGTGCAGCTCAAATCAATGGAGCTCTTAGTCTCTGAAAGAGGATCTACAACCTTTTTGACTTTCTCCACCAACTGCCCGCAAAACAGAAAGTTCTGAAATTTCCATTCATAGGCATCTCAGCATCCTCAATCTCTCCCAATGAGAGAAAGTCATTACAGAACTCAACCCTAGAATGAGCACATTTAGACTGAGTTGTATTAGATGCAGGCTGGAAATGTGTCTTGTTCTTTTTGTAATGTAAAAGCAATGTTTTGAACCTCTAAATCCAACTCATCACGCTGACAAGACGAGTCCAGGATGAGGTACGATGAATCAAGGGATGAGGTCTCCGACGCTGGACAAGTCGTGCAGAGAGCCCATGCTGTGACCCCCCTTCACAGGCTGTGCACACCCCTTCCCCGAGGTACTGGCTTCCCAAACGACGTCTGTTTTCCCCTTTTGAGCTAGCCACCTGATTGCTGCTGAGATAACCAGCTTTCCCTTGGAGTAATTCACTGCATCCGGACACCCCATTGTCACAACCAGGGACAAATTTGAGAGGTTTGGCAGAAAAAAATAAACAGGAATAGTTTAGAATGGTTTACTTAAGTGTTTTCACTGTATTTTTAAAACGTGTGGAGCTAACAGGCATAGCTTCCTCTAGCTTATTTGAAACTAAGCTTTGCTGATGTGGTTTGAGTGTGTTTTTATGGTTATGACAAATTTTATTTCCAGAAGGGTGTTATGCACCTGTGGTGACACTAGATGAAATTTAGAAATATTGTGCAGTTTAAATTTCTAGTCCGTAGTCACTGGGAATTTCACCCAGGGAATATTACCTTCTTTTCTTTTTTTCAGTTTCAAATTTACAAAAAGCTATTTATTAAATTATTTTAAAATACTATTTAAAACCAGTTCTTTATAATAACAAAGAAATTAAGAAAATCAGAAGAAACTTCAGTAGCTGAGGTTACCGGCAGAAGGGGCCACTATAAGGACTACATCCACCAAACACAGCAAACAAAAACCCTTTAAAGGTATACTATGCAACCGGGGTTGATTTTCCGGCGAGGCTCCCCCCAGAGGGCGAAAGTAAAAGTGCACTGTCATAAAGATGCTCAGCTGTTCTTGTTTCTCCGTCAAGCCAGGCGCGGTTGTTTTGAGCTTAGCAGACAGGCGAACGCAACCCCCCCCCACCTTACCCTTGCCATCCCTGCCCCCCGCCCCTCCTGGGGGGAGCGGAGGTGTCAGCCCCAGATCTGGCAAGCCGCTGACTACCCATTGCAGCCCCACTCCCAAGAACATCTCAAGTCTCCGCTAGGTGCGGAGCCCATCCCCCCATGTCCTGCCCTCCTCCGCTGCGTTGGCGGGCGCCTTGGCCCTCTGGCGCGTTGACGGTCCTCGGGTTTGGGGCGAGTTCCCGGGTGGGCGCTGGCCCATTCCCGGGGGCAGCTTCGCGGGGCCTGGCCCCCGGGGGGTGGCCGGGGCCCCTGCCGCAGGGGCGGGGCGCCCCTGGGGCCTCTGGCCCCCAGGGCCCATGGCCGGGACCACTTCAGCGGGGCTAGCTGCCGGCGGCGCCCCCGGGCTCGTCCCCGCGGCTCTTGAGGGCGTCAGCATTGCGGTGGCTGGGGGATTTCCTCGGGGTCGTCTCTGCTCCTTCCTTGGGGGGGGGGGTTGCAGATATCCTGTGTCGGCCCCTCCTGGGCGACATGCTTTAGGGACCCCTTTGGGAGTCCGGGGTTATGGGTCCCCTGACTCCTGCCTCTGTGCTCGGGGAAGGCAGGCCTTTGGTTCTCCACAACCACTATCAAGCTATTTCTGGATAATTTTCACCTAAACTAGTGCACTCTCACATCTCCCACAGGTGCTGGGTCCCAGGTATTAAATGTTCACTTATATACAGTAATCTTATAATTTATTTATTTATGTTCTTTCACTTTCTTTTTTCAAGTATCACATTACACATGTCAGCTTAAATAATATATATGATTTAGCAATGGCATCTAGGTGTTATTCGATTGTATCTGTTGCTTTATGTCTGTTGGTTGTGCTGTTCTTTTTGCATCTCTCTTTCCAGGTGACAGAGCAGACAGAGAAGGTTTTATCATTCTCTCCCTTTTATCTCCTCTTTCTTTCACTACTCTTTTTTTTCTTTTCTTTCTCTTTCACTTCTTGTTCTTCCTTTACTCTCCCATTGTAATGTCCATATAATTTGAAATTGTCCTTGCAGGAATCACAATAAAGCTATTTACAAGCATAAATCAAGTGGAGCACTATGGCGAAAGCTGTACGCTCCTCTTGTAAAAGCAAAATCTGTTGAGCTCTATCTGGCATTGAGACATCAATTCCTATTGACACATTGCTAGACAGGACACTGGGGGAAAAAAAAGAAGAAAATACAAGTTAAAAACTCATCAAAACCGAAGGTGGCCCTCTGGCCACACCACAGCAAGAGACGAACTAGGCGCGCCGATGCCACACCCCAAACACCACTTTAATTGGGCATGTGACCGCTGCCACAGTCCGCATTTGACTGGTGAGCGAGCAGAAATCCAGAAGACAAAAGAGCAGCAATGGTCCAACTATGGGGAGACCTATGAAAATTAATTAATCACCGTTTCAAGCAAAACTGTAACAAACTGGAGCTTACAATGAGCGTTAATTTCTTACCTGCCAATCCACACAAATGCGCACACACACACTCGTAGAGCGAGGAAGACGAGGAGAGCAGCACAGTGGCGTTTCACCTACGATCATACTTGAACTGAACAACAATCAGCTACCACTAGGAAATAAGAGCAGCATGCACCACACTTATCAATGTGTTGCCATTTACTGCCAGAATCCACGAAACGCAAGGCGAGAGCAAGAGGAAACCATGTCTCCAGCTGGATGCAGCTTCTTCTTATATACCCCGCCCACTTTGCCCCACCGGAACTTCTCACCTGGAAACTATTTGTTTAGAAATATGTATATTTCTAAACCATTACACACCGATTGGATATTAATTTTTGAGTTTTCTGGTCCTCTCATTATGACCAAATTGAGCTTGATGTCTTTTTAAATTAGCGCTGAATGTCTGCTAGCATAGCGCTATTAGCTTCCCAGGTAACATTATTGCTACTACAGAGTAAACGCAACTACAGTTCGTTTTAAACATCATGTTTGTTTTCATTTCACTCCGCCATCGTTCAATAGTACTTTGAGCATTATTACCGCAATAATATGGAAGATTAATGTTGATTTAATGGTGTTTTGTATAACTTTAGGGTTAACCCATCAAACGATCGCTACAGCGGCGCAAGTATTCCAGAGGAATAATTATATTAATAAAATCAAGTGTCCTAATGGTTATTAATTTTACCAAGCAAATCATTGTCTACAATGTTATTTTCTTAAATAATGTTTTAACTCAGGATTTGCATTGTGAATGGTTTGAAACACATGACAAATGTTGTTCTAAATAATTTAAGCTAATTTGATCTCATTCCACGTTCTTTAAGATTAACTTTAGTTCTCTAACTTGGATCTGCAGTGAACCAGGATTCACTGAATTATTCTGATGATAATGATCAACCATTTTATTTGTCTTTTGTTTCTTTTGTGTGTACATCGTTCCTTAGCTTCTTTTTATCTTAATTTTGCTTTGTAGTTTTAGTTAAGTTTCACTAGCCTAGTAGAGAAGATTTGCTGATTGAAAATATAGTGTTAATTCAGATAAATAGCATTCTATGGTGATGTTCCCTGGATGTTCCCTGGATATCCATTTACCAAGGATAATCTATCCTTGGTAAATGGATATGTACCACAGGCTTTTAAAGTAGCTGTTATTAAACCTTAACTAAAGAAACCATCTCTTGATCAAGATGTGTTAGTAAATTACAGACCTATATCTAATCTTCTTTTCTTATCTAAAATTCTTGAGAAAGTTGCTAATCAACCTTGTGAACGTTTACAAAGTAATGACCTACTTGAGGAGTTTCAGTCAGGCTTCAGAGCTCATCATAGCACTGAAACAGCTCTGGTGAGGGTCACCAATGATATTCTCATGGCCTCAGATAATGGACTTGTGTCTATACTTGTCCTGTTAGATCTCAGTGCTGCATTTGATACAGTTGATCACAATATTCTCCTACAAAGATTTGAGCATACTGTAGGGATTAAGGGGAAAGCATTAGGCTGGTTTAAATCTTATCTGTCGGACAGATTCCAGTTTGTTCATGTTAATAATAAATCTTCCTCAAACTCTACGGTCACCTGTGGAGTACCACAGGGTTCAGTCCTTGGACCAATTCTCTTTACTATATATATGCTTCTGATTGGCAAAATTATCAGACAGCATGGGATTAATTTCCACTGTTATGCTGATGACACTCAGCTATATTTATCCATAAATCCTGATGAATCCAATCAATTACTTCGACTGCAGTCATGTCTTGATGACATCAAAAGCTGGATGACTTTACATTTCCTGCATCTAAATTCTGACAAGACAGAAGTTGTAATCTTTGGGCCAGAGTCTTCAAAAAATAAAGTTCTTAATCAATCACTTAATCTGGATGGCATTAACTTGGCCTCTGGTAATAAAGTTAAAAATCTTGGTGTTATTTTTGACCAAGACATGTCATTTAAATCCCATATTAAACAGGTTTCCAGAGTTTCCTTTTTTCACCTCAGGAATATCGCCAAAATTAGAAACATTCTGTCCAGGAGTGATGCTGAAAAACTAGTCCATGCATTTGTTACTTCAAGGCTGGACTATTGTAATTCTTTACTATCAGGAAGTCCACAAAATGCAGTTCAAAGCCTTCAGCTGATCCAAAATGCTGCAGCAAGAGTTCTGATGAAAATCAACAAGAGGGATCATATTTCTCCTGTTTTAGCTTCCCTTCATTGGCTTCCTGTTAAATCAAGAATAGAATTTAAAATTCTTCTTCTAACGTATAAAGCCCTTAATAATCAAGCTCCATCATATATCAGAGCTCTGATTACCCCGTATGTTCCTAACAGAGCACTTCGCTCTCAGACTGCAGGTCTGCTGGTGGTTCCTAGAGTCTCTAAAAGTAGAATGGGAGGCAGATCCTTTAGCTATCAGGCTCCTCTCCTGTGGAACCAACTCCCAGTTTTGGTCCCTGAGGCAGACACCCCGTCTACTTTTAAGACTAATCTTAAAACTTTCCTTTTTGACAAAGCTTCTAGTTAGAGTGACTCATGCTACGCTGAGCTACCTTTATAATTATGCTGCTATAGGCTTAGGCTACTAGAGTATATCAGGATCTAATTTTCTCACTCTATTGAGTTCTACTGTTCTCCAGTTTTGCATTGTATTACATTGAAATGACTGTCGTCATTTCAGCTTTTAACTTTTTGCTCTCTCTCTTTTTCTCCATAGTAGGTACACCTGGTCTGGCGTTCTGTTAACTGTGACATCATCCAGAGATGACAGATCACCCGCTACTACCATCTAATGTAGAACAGATTACTAGATCAATGTGTGCTTCTGTGCTTGTTTGTCTCTCTTGTTGTGTCTCTGCTCTGTCTTCTGTAACCCCAGTCGGTCGAGGCAGATGACCGTTCATACTGAGCCCGGTTCTGCTGGAGGTTTTCCTTCCCGTTAATGAGGAGTTTTTTTTCCCCGCTGTCGCTTCCATCCATCCATCCATCCATCCATCCATCCATCCATCCATCCATCCATCCACTTCTGCTTATCCGGGGTCGGGTCGCGGGGGTAGCAGCTTCAGTAGGGAAGCCCAGACGTCCCTCTCCCCAGCCACTTGGGCCAGCTCCTCCAGGGGAACCCCAAGGCGTTCCCAGGCCAGCCGAGAGACATAGTCCCTCCAGCGTGTCCTGGGTCTTCCCCTGGGCCTCCTCCCGGTGGGACGTTCCAGAACACCTCACCAGGGAGGCGTCCAGGAGGCATCCTGACCAGATGTCCGAGCCACCTCAACTGGCTCCTCTCGACGTGGAGGAGCAGAGGCTCTACTCTGAGTCATCCCCGGATGACTGAGCTCCTCACCTTATCTCTAAGGGAGAGCCCAGACACACTACGGAGAAAACTCATTTCGGCCGCTTGTATCCGGGATCTCATTCTTTCGGTCACGACCCAAAGCTCATGACTATAGATGAGGGTAGGAACGTAGATCGACCGGTAAATCGAGAGCTTCGCCTTTTGGCTCAGCTCGCTCTTCACCACAACGGATCGGTACAGCGCCCGCTTCACAGCAGACGCTGCACCAATCCGCCTGTCGATCTCCCGCTCCATCTTCCCCTCATTCGTGAGCAAGACCCCAAAATACTTGAACTCCTCCACTAGAAGCTGGCTCTTGGGACTTTCCTTTTTGACAAAGCTTATAGTTAGAGTGGCTCATGTTACCCTGAGCTACCTTTATAGTTATGCTGCTATAGGCTTAGGCTGCTGGAGGACATCAGGGCCTATATTTCTCACTCTACCTAGTTCTACTCCAGTCTACTGTTCTCCAGTTTTGCATGACTGTTGTCATTACAGCTTTTAACCTTTTGTTCTCTCTCTTTTTTCTTCATAGTAGGTACACCTGGTCTGGCGTTCTGTTAACTGTGACATCATCCAGGGAAGACATATCACCCGCTACTACCATCTAACGTAGAACAGATTACTGGATCAATGTGTGCTTCTGTGCTTTTTTGTCTCTCTTGTTGTGTCTCTGCTCTGTCTTCTGTAACCCCAGTCGGTCGAGGCAGATGACCGTTCATACTGAGCCCGGTTCTGCTGGAGGTTTTCCTTTCCACTAATGGGGAGTTTTTCTTTCCACTGTCGCTTCATGCTTGCTCAGTATGAGGGATTGCAGCAAAGCCATGGACAATGCAGACAACTCTCCCTGCGGCTCTACACTTCTTCAGGAGAGAATGCTACTTGTCAAGACTTTGATGCAATCAACTGGTTCCCTTATATAGGATTTTTTTTACCAATCTGTATAATCTGATTGATTTTGACTTTATAAAGTCCCTTGAGATGACATGTTTCATGAATTGGCACTATATAAATAAAATTGAATTGCATCATCTTTTTAGACCATGTAAACTATCACATTTTATGAGATAATTATCTTATTTTAAAGATATAATCATCTAACGTTATTACTCTTAGCAAGTTAAAGCTCCATAATAATTTTAGACCAGGTTTTAGTTCCACTCTTTTATTATGCACATCTAGGCTACCTATACATATAAAGTATGGTATGCCAAAAAACTTTTTCAACAAAAGGCAATTTTAGTAATTGCCTTGCAATTTTATATCTAAGCATTAAAAATTACAACATTTCACCAATTTTCACAGCAAGATGGAAATAACAACTATCCAACATTTTAAGATTTTGTAAAAACTTTTTTTCCTTTTTTACCTACCTTTTGAAATTAATACTTGTTTCTACTTCTCCAAAATTATACTTTAAGAAAACTATTGTGCTGTCTTTACAACACGGGCCATATGCAGCTAGACAGCTAGGACAAAAGTTCCCCACACAAAGCTTCCTTTTCTTGCGTTCTCGGAATAACCTTTATTCAAAAATCTGGCTTTAAAAATTCTTTTTGTAAAAAGATGAATATTTTCAAAGGCAGAAGCGTGTAGAACATATTCAACTTCAACATTAGCAATTTCCCTAGCTTCCTCGCTGAAAAGCAGCTTTTACTGGAGCACAATACCTCAAAGATCTTTTTTTGAGGTGAGAGCACTCACTATCTCACATAATTCACATAGAGATCTAACAAAGTTGTGATGTCTCACTCTGATTAAATATGAACCCAAAACGTTTCTAACTGTTTTTACCATGGATTTCCTCTGACTAAGAATTAATTTATATCTTATTTATGTAATGTATTCACAACATGAATTCCTTGCTGTCTTAACAAAAGGCAGAACAACTATAACGTTACTTTCTATAATTATTACAGGCTCTGCTGAGACGTCAAATTCTGGAGAGTGCTTAGCCACCCTGACACAAATATGGATTAACTTCATTTCATGTGCACTCGTGAACTTGTTTTAGTTGATTTAGTTTTCTTGATGTACTGTAGAGCGTGATGAGGTCCGTTGTGGTATTGTGTGCACTGGATTAAGGGGACAGTTGGTGTTGTCTGTTGAACCCCATCTTCTTAAGCTCCAATTCAGTAAAGTTACAAGATTTCTTGCAACCTCTCATATGGAACCAGTCTAAAAAATAAATTATGCATTTTATTGTAAATATAAATCACTTAAAAACAAGATCAACATAGAGTATACAAATGTTTCCAAATAAATATAAACATTGTTTTGCTTTGAGTCAAGCTCCAGAAATATATTTTACAATTCTTTTTAAATCTTTATTGTGCTTTGCTCTGGCCTGTTAGCCACCGCAGGGGTTCACGCACCGCCAGCCATGGCAGAAGCTGTCACGCATTTTCCCTGCCTGTCCACCAGGCAATACACACGAAGGCATTGGGCAGCGCTCCCCCACGACTCACAAAAAAATCTGGTGCAGATCGGTTGATACAACGAGGAGATACAGCCGTTGAAAAATTATAATGCATTTGGCCACCGGAGGCAGTGGCGACAGACCAGCTTAAAATCTATGTATTGGCATCTTAAAATGGTCTTATAGCTTAAAAGATCCTTCTGTTTTGTTGATTTTGTAGCCAAATAGAAGAGATGTTCTCAAAGAATTAAATAAGCCTTTTGACTTTTCAAAATGTTGTCCTTTTAAGGTAATTTTAAGTTACTTTTCATTAAATTTGCAAATATCCTATGGAACTCTGGACATATGGCAGCGGTGTTTGAGGTGACATCCCTATGCCTAATGTTTTGCTGTAAACATTGCGACCGTTTACAGCAAAACATGACACTTACTGTTGTCAGGGGGCGTGGCCTAAGAGATGTCATCATTTGACCAATGGATATTGTAGGCGACCTGATGGTGATCAACTACTGAAAGTTTGGTGCCTCTGTGAGTTTTTGTGTATGAAATATAACAGTTTTGTGTTTCATGGCGGGTAGGTGAACTTTGACCCCTGCTAATCCCCCTTCAGCATGCTCAAAAACTCACCGTTTTGATAAGTTTTAATTGGCCATGCCTTATAATCAGACTGTCAGAGCTTCAAGCTGCTCGCTTGAAATCCCTAGGAGGAGTTCGATGAAATACCAATGCTAAAAACGTCAAAAATGGAGTCAAAATCAGACCTTCAATCTAAAATGGCCAACTTCCTGTGATACTTGCACTATGACATTAATTGTAAATTCTGAGCGTCTTGGTGAGCTCTACCACTGTACCAAATATCATGTCTCTACGATGAAGTAAGTGAATAGCAAAGGGTCGTTTGAAAATTGCTAGGTGGTGCCGTTGAGGCATTTTTCTTTTGATTTTTGTGACGACCTTAAAATACACAATTTTTAAACAGTCTTCATGGATCCGCCAAGTTTGGTGAGTTTTTGAGTATGATAAAGCCCCCAAAAAGGCCCTTTTTTAGGGGGGCAGAATAATAATAATAATTTACACTACAGATACAATAGGCCTTCGCAGCGCTTCGCTGCTCGGGCCTAATTAAAGCCGCAAGCGGCGTCGATCGGCCCTCGCAGTCAAGCGCCGCTCTAGCCTATTGGCCACCGCAGGGGTTCGCGCATCGTGGCTGCCAGCCAACGCAGAAGCTGTCACGCATTTTCCCCGCCCGCCCACTGGGCAGTACACATCAACGTGTTCGGCAGCGCTCCCCCTCTACTCACAAAAAATCTGGTGCAGATCGGTCGATGCAGCGAGGAGATACAGCCGTTGAATAATGATAATGCATTTGGCCATCAGGCCGGACTAAATCGTTCGGTGGGCCAGGACCAGCCCACGGGTCATAAGTTTGAGCCCCTGGTTTAAACATTAGTATACCAATTTAATCAAAGGTATCTTATTAGCTGTTAATCCAGCTTTATGTCAAACGTTAACAAAACCTTTTTAGTTCTTTAAAGTTAATTGTTATTTCATGTGTTTAAGGGTTTTGTTTCTTGCATTAAGACAGCTTTTATGAAAGTTTGACAGTTAAATTGGTGGATAAACATTCAAAAGAAATACTGTAACAGTAACACTTTATCAATTGGAAATATTGCTAAAGTGTTACTTTAGCAATATTCCACATGTGCCCTCTCGTAATAAAGTAAAAAATCTTGGTCTTATTTTTGACCAAGACATGTCAGTGAAATCCCATATTAAAAAGGTTTTCCAGAGTTTCTTTTTTTTCACCTTCTAAATTAGAAACATTCTGTCCAGGAGCAATGCTGAAAAACTAGTCCATGTATTTGTTACTTCAAGGCTGGACTATTGTAAATCTTTACTATCAGGAAGTCCACAAAATGCAGTTCAAAGTCTTCAACTGATCCAAAATGCTGCAGGAGGAGTTCTGATGAAAATCGTCATAAGGGATCATATTTCTCCAATTTTAGCCTTCCTTCACTGGCTCACTGTTAAATCAAAAATAGAGTTTACAATTCTTCATCTAAAGTATAAAGCCCTTAATAATCAAGCTCCATCATATATCAGAGCTCTGATTACCCCGTATGTTCCTAACAGAGCACTTCGCTCTCAGACTGCAGGTCTGCTGGTGGTTCCTAGAGTCTCTAAAAGTAGAATGGGAGGCAGATCCTTTAGCTATCAGGCTCCTCTCCTGTGGAACCAACTCCCAGTTTTGGTCCGTGAGGCAGACACCCTGTCTACTTTTAAGACTAAGCTTGAAACTTTCCTTTTTGACAAAGCTTATAGTCAGAGTGGCTCATGTTACCCTGAGCTACCTCTATAGTTATAATAATAATTGAACTTTATTGATCTCACAATGGAGAAATTCACTTCTGTATTTTAACCCATCCACTTGGGGAGCAGTGGGCTGCCACTGTGCAGCGCCTGGGGAGCAATCGGGGGTTAAGGGTCTTGCTCAGGGACGCAGAGTGACAGTCTGTGGGAGTTGAACTCAGAACATCTGGGACCCAAGCTCAATGCTCTAACCACTAGGCCACCACTTCCCTCAGGAGCAATGCTGAAAAACTAATCCATGCTTTACTTACTTTAAGGCTGGACTATTGTAATTCTTTACTACCATCAGGAAGTCCACAAAATGCAGTTCAAAGTCTTCAACTGATCCAAAATGCTGCAGCAAGAGTTCTGATGAAAATCAACAAGAGGGATCATATTTCTCCAATTTTAGCTTATGCTGTTGTAGGCGTAGGCTATTGGAGGACATCAGGGCCTAAATTTCTCACTCTACTGAGTTCTACTGTTCTTCAGTTTCGCATGACTGTTGTCATTATTTGTTCTCTCTCTTTTTTCTTCATAGTAGGTACACCTGGTCTGGCATTCTGTTAGCTGTGGCATCATCCAGAGAAGACAGATCACCCGCTACTACCATCTAATGTAGAACAGATTTCTGGATCAATGTGTGCTTCTGTGCTTTTTTATCTGTCTTGTTGTGTCTCTGTTCTGTCTTCTGTAACCCCAGTCGGTCGAGGCAGATGACCGTTCATACTGAGCCCAGTTCTGCTGGAGGTTTTCCTTTCCGCTAATGGGGAGTTTTTCTTCCCACTGTCGCTTCATGCTTGCTCAGTATGAGGGATTGCAGCAAAGCCATGGACAATGCAGACAACTCTCCCTGCGGCTCTACGCTTCTTCAGGAGGGAATGCTGCTTGTCAAAACTTTTATGCAATCAATTGGTTCCCTTATATATGATTTTTTGACCAATCTCTATAATCTGACCCAATCTGTATAATCTGATTGATTCTGACTTTGTAAAGTACCTTAAAATTGTCAAGATTTGTCTATGGATGAACTCAGAACCACAGTCACAGAACTAAAAATTTAGAGTTTTTATTGAAAGGATGATGGATGGTGTGATCGGAGAGGCAGGGCTTCACAGGAACAGGGGTGAAGGTGTTGGCAGGGGCTGACGGCCCAGAGTGAGAATACATGGAGCCAGAGACAGACAGCAGTGTACACAGCTTCTCAGAGACAGGGCAGCAGTGTCCACAGCTTCTCAGAGACAGGGCAGCAGTGTCCACAGCTTCTCAGAGACAGACAGCAGTGTCCACAGCTTCTCTGAGGCAAGTCAGCAGTGCAGCAGGACTAACCTTAAAAGAGAAGCAGACGTGGCAGTGTTCCCAAAGGTACACAGGTTGACAGGCATGGAGAGGGTGTAGAACGATGACGGACCGGCAGGGAAACGAGAACAGAGGGGGACTTAAATAGGGAGACTGGCAGGTGAAATGACTAACTAATTAACTACTAACAGGTGTGACTAACTACAAGGGGAGTGAAGTGAAGGCTGAGTGAGAAGGGGAGGAGGAAATTAAAAACCAACAATAAACAAAGTCAAATAACATCTAAAACCCAAACAAGGTGGAAGAACTAAAAAAATAATGGTAAACAAAAGCCGAATCAGAACTAAACCATAACATTAGTAAACAAAAAGCGTCCAATACGCTGGCAGGTAAACAAAGAGCATCTAAATGCTAGCAGGCAAACAAAGAGCATCTAAACGCTGGCAGGTAAACAAAGCCAGAGGGCAGAACATGCAAAACGGGCGTCCAGGCGTACATCGCCAGGCGTACATCGCCAGAGGGCAAAACAAGGCAAAAAAAATGGACGTCGTGGCGGACAGCCGCGACGAGACAGAGTCAGGAGGCAGAGTCAGGAACGGAAAAAATACCAAAATACTAAGGATCGAGCAGCGTACTAACACGCCAGGGGACAGAGGAACTAGGAGGCCAGAACTAAAACTTAAGGAAGCTCGAACCAGACAAGGCTAAAGAGTGTTGGAACCTAAAGAGTGTGGAACCTAAAGAGTGCTGGGACCTAAAGAGCGCTGGGACTTAAGGAGCACTGGGGGAGCGCACAAACCCATGCAGCGCAGGAACCCTTACAGCGCAGGAACCCATTAAGTGCAAGACAAGAGAATCAAACCAAGAACTAGAAAACAAAGGCAATACTAGAAAATCAAAGCAGAAACTAACCAATAAATAAATAAAGCAAAACTATAAAACTAGGGCAGGGATAACACAAAAGAAAAATTAAAGCAAAAACTAGAAAGTCAAAACAAAACTAGAATACTAGGAAAAGAACCAAACACTAAAGCAAAACTATAAAACTAATGCAAAACTAAAAAATAAAGCAAAACAAGGAAACTAGGGCAGGAACAGGTATACTAATGTAAGCACTAGAGAACTAAGCTAAAACAAGAACACAAAAGCAAAACTGGAAAACTAAGGTAAAAAACTAGAATACTAAAGCAAGACTGGAAAACTAAAGACAAAATCTAGAATCCTAAAACTGAGCAGGAAAAACTAAAATGAAACAGAGAATAAAGAACTCTAGAGAAACAAAGAACCCCTTAATTAACTCTAAAACTCCAAAAGCCCTGAGTAAACCAAACTAAGACCGAGCTGTAACAAAATAAACAGAAGGCACTGGCCTTAAGGGCGCAGGCAAAGACGGCTTGCTATGCCAAAGGAGTCCTCGTGGAGGTCGTCCTGGGCGAGGCAGGCAGCAGAGCAGCATCGCCCGACTAAAGCCTCGAGGGGGGTGGCCCCGACAAGGCATAACCAGACAGCCCAGATGCCGCGGCCGGCAGCCCTGGCCGAGCAGGGAAGTCCCAAATGGACGTTGTGGCGGACGGCCGCGACGAGGCAGAGTCAGGAAGCGCAAAGACCACAGTCTGCGGCTCCGGCCAAACAGGAGAGTCTGAGGCGGGCGTTGTAGAGGACGACCCCGGCGAGACAGAGTCAAGTAGCTCGGGGACCGCAATCGGCGGACCCGGCCGAGCACAAAAGTCTGGATCGGGCGCCGCGGAGGATGACCCCGACGAGGATGAGACAGAAGGCGCGAAGACCGCTGTCCGCGGGTCCGGGCGAGTTCAGAAGTCTGGTGCGGGCACCGCAAACGGCGGCCCCGGTCGAACAGAACCAGAGATGGGCGTCGCAAACGGCGACCCCGACCAGAAGAACAGGGAGCGAGAGTAACATCACCAGAGGAACCGGACTGATGAGGAGCAACTCCATCTGCAACTTCTGACGGAAACGGATCGGCACCCAAGGCAGCCTTGGACGGAGGCAGATCGGCACCCACGGTGGCCTCGGACAAAACAGAGACGGTTCCCACACTTGCTGGCGGGACCTTGCTCTCTGCGGCTGGCAGGACCTTGCTCTCGGTGGCCGGCAGGCAAGTGAGTGGAGAGTCGATTGACGGGGTGGATCCTGACCAATAGTTCCATTCGATCTCCTTGAAAAGGTCTGCTAACTGGGGATGTCTGGGGAACTGCCGTGCCAGGTTCGAAAACTGACCCTCCCAGATGGCTCGAACTTGGGCGGCCGCCTCCACCCGCAGCGGTGATGGACCCAATGAAGCGACTGCGGCCAAGCAGCGCTCGAGTTCCTGAAGGACTGTCTCCACATCGCTGACCGATTGTGGAGGGAGAGGAATCTTCTGGCCCGCTCCTGCACCAGAGCTCTGGGTGTGTGTCGGGTTCATCTTTGGCCGATTTGTACTGTCATGTTTTGTTCTGATGACCCGAACACACTACACACAGAGGTAGGAATCTTTTGTGAGTTTATTGAAAGAGATGGTTGTTAGATGATGAAACCAGAGAGACAGGACTGCACGAGAACAGGGGTGTAGATGATGGCAGGAGCTGACGGTCCGGAGCTGAGTCCTTTGCGAGCCTGAGCACAGTAACAGGTCTCACAGCACGGCAGAGAGTGAACCAGAGCACAACCACAGTTTCTTCAGCACGGCAGGGGAAACCAGAGCACAGCAGTAGACAGAGAGCAAACCTTAAGGAGGAGCAGAGGTAGCAGGGGTAACACAGGCGGACAGGCATGGAGTAGGTGTAGCTTGATGACGGACCGGCACTGGAGTGAAACAGAGGGAGGCTTAAATAGGGAGGCTAGCAGGTGAAATGCGTCTGACTGATTAATTACCAACAGGTGTGACTGACTGCAAAGGGAGTGAAGTGAAAGCTTAGGTGAGGGGAAAGGAGGAGCTGAAACTAACAGAAATTAAAGTCAAATCATAACTAAAACCCAAACAAAGAGGAAAACTGAAAACTAATATTAAACAGAAAGCTAAGTCAAAACTCAACCCTGTCACCATGGATGCCTTTTTACTTTTCAAATTTTATTGAAAATGAAATCCAAAGTAAAATTCCTTGTTTGTACCCTCAAACTTGGTGAAATAAAGTTGACTTTGAAAATAACACTTGGATGATGATTTTTAAGTCAGCTGTTACTGGCTGGTCTTTTTGTGCAGACATAGGATGTCTGGCAGGTTACAGAAAGCCTGTTGTCACAAGCCTTGTTTTGAAATGGAAAGCAATTTTATACTGAATGGGCAGATCAGTGTAGTAGTGAAATCCAGCTTTTTCACAAAATAAAAAGCTTGTCTTGTCATAAAATGTTTTCAAAACACTTATCTATGCCTTTGTTACAATTTGGCTGGTCTACTTTACTTGTTTGTTCCTTGGTTTTTGTAAATTATCTTTTCCCCTCCGTTGGTGCAAAATCTGCTGCAGAGCTTTTAGTGGGAATGTAGAGGAGAGAACATGTTACTGCCTTTTATCCTCTCTGCACCGGTTGCATGTACATGAGTTCTTTTGCAATTCTTTCATTTGTTTTTAAGTATTTAAATGGTCTTGCCCCTCCCTATCTCTCTGAGGTACTGCACATGCACTCTCCTTCTCAGTACCTCAGATCAGCTAACAAGCTGTTGCTGCAGGTACCAATGGCATGGCTGAAGCTCAGGGGTGATCAAGCTTTGCCGTCATAGCCCCTCGATTATGGAATGTTTTGGCACTGCAAATTAGAAAACCCTCTTCACTAGACCTTTTTAAAGCTGCTCTTAAAACCCACCTCTTCTCTTTGGCTTTTAACCCGGTATAAATTGTTAATTTATTTGATTTTTTTCCTATGTTGTATTTTCTTGTTGCTACTTTTAGTTGGATTTTATTTCTATTTTTTAATAATTAAATAATTTGTTTTAAAATTTAGTGTTTTATCAATTTATTCTAAGCATTCTATTTGTGCAGCATGTTGTTTTTAAAAAGCTTTATAAATAAAGTTGGCATGGCTTGGCTTGGCAGTTGACATACTGGCTGAAAGTGGGAACAGTGGAGGACATGGATATGTGACTAAAATACCCCAAGATTAAGACCTGGTGTAACTGGTTTTCTATGCAGTGATTAACGGTGTGGAGGACGTCACATGTTTTGACATTAGCATAAGGAAGGACATGTGTTGTCATTTTGTGAATGGATACAAAGTTGGTGCAGTTAGCCATGTCTCTTTAAACAACAGTGTGCTGCACTCACAACAGTCTCTCTGAAGTTGGATGAACATTCTCAGCTTATCCTTCTTGTTGGGAAGATATCTTACATTTCTTGAGATAAGTAATGGAATGGTGGTCTTATAAATATTCTTTAGAAATGTAGTGTCATCTGCCAGTTTTATCAAAATTCTCTCAGGAGTATTTTGAATCATCTGGCAGATCTGATACATTTAAAATACTAGAGCACTGTAATGCAGTATACTGAGGAAAAGGGTTATGTAGCTTCTGATAGCCCTTCAGCATCTTTGTGGGCATAAAGGTTGTGACATAATTTTTAATATTTGGTAATTAGTACCTATTTAGGTTGTTTGCTGATTTGAAATGAGGCACAAAATGCTCATGTTAGTGTAAATGTTTGTGACAAAATTAGCAGAGTACACATATGTGCCTGAAAACAGACGGTTGAGGCCCAGGCCAGCAGCTGTGCACATGTCTGCACTGTGGCTTCATGTTGCTGCTGCAAAAAGCCTAACATCAGAATATTCATCCCCACTGTGGCTGGCCTCCTTCCGGCAGATGTCCCATTTCTAAGCCGGGGGCAATCCCACCACAAGTAATAGTTGCGTAAAGATTGACAGGTTTCCCAATGCTGGAGGCCCGGACCCCAGTCATTTCTCATGGGAAATGTATCAAGTGTAACTCTGATTGCATCCTTCAGTTTAAAAAAGTATCTATATATGTTGACTTGGAACGGTTTTGTCACCGCATAACTGTCTTCCTCTCTTGACATGAACAAGAAATGATTGTGCTTTAACCAATTCGTGGCTGGTGGTTTTGTTACTCAAATGTTTTTATATGTTGAACAAAATATAAAGCAATTGTTTTTAAAAGACAGTATTCCCTCTGTTACTGCTGTTGTTTTAACCTGGGAATCGTCTGACCTTCAACTGGATTATATAATTTGATCTAACCACCAACGTACAAAATCACAGCCCTGATTCGATCATGCCATTGTTATTAAACAAATATGAAACCATAATGAGAAATCTGAGAAGAAAACTAAGAACACCCCAAAATCACCATATGTACAAAATATAAAACCATGAAATTACAGTGGAAAAGAATTTCAATAAAATCCCAAAATTTAAAATTATTTTTTAAAAATATGAATGTATTTCCTTTAATAGAATAACGAGAAATACATTTAAAAACTAAATGAATTTTGCTATGGAATTTGGTTAAGATGTAACTTCAAAAATGCAGCATGTTTTTCATTATTTAAAATACATAATTTTTCTAATCTTATTTTCCAAACCTAAAAAAAAAAAAAAAAAAAATGTTGTCTTGTCAAACAATCCAGGGCCTGGAGAAGACAGGGAATACTAGATCATGAGTTAGTCAGTTAGTTAGTTAGTTAGTCCGTTAGTTAGTCCAAAAAGCTGACAGCCCAGGGTCTAGACCGGGAAGCACCCCTCCTCAGCTTCTGTACTGTTACCCACCCATTATTCTATTGAGACGGTGTCTTTCCCACGGCCAAAACTAAACAGATCAAAAACTGATCTAAAAGGAACAAATCATAAAAATCTCCTAAAAATCAATACGACTCACTTTGAACCAAGAAATAAAACAATTAAATGTGGTTTATTAAATATGAGGTCTCAATCTCCAAAGACTTTGTTAGTTAATGATATGATTTCTGATAATCAGATTGATTTGTTTTGTCTCACAGAAACCTGGCTACAAGAGGACTACGTTAGTATAAATGAGTCAACTCCCTCCAATTATTCAAATTTCCACATTCCCAGATCTGTGGGAAGAGGAGGAGGAGTGGCAACTATCTTTCAGTCTGATTTATTAATTAGTCCCAGGCCAATTAATAACTACAGTTCTTTTGAACATTTAACCCTCAGTTTCCCTCATCCAAACTGCAAAGCAATAAAACCTCTTCTGTTTGTTGTTTTGTATCGTCCACCAGGCCCTTACACTCAGTTTTTGGATGAGTTGTCAGATTTCTTATCTGATTTGGTGTTAAACACTGACAAGGTTTTTATAGTGGGGGATTTTAACATTCATGTCAACACTGTGATATGTGATAACCATAATGTAGCCTTTAATACTATTCTAGTTTTTGCTCTAAATGAGCAAAAACTGACACACTCTTCCTTCATACTGTTGACCTTGTGCTGACATATGGCATTGATTGAGTAGCATTATCAGTATTTCCTCACAACCCTCTCTTATCAGACCATTTTTAATAACCTTTGAGTTCAATTTAACAGAGTCCTCCCCCACAAAAGAAGGTTTCATTATAGTACATCTTTATCAGATAATGCTGTATCAAACTTTAAGAGTCTATCCCCCTTTTATTTTCCTCAGTATAAAGAAATTCCCAGCAGATTGCTGCAATGTTATTTCTTCCCATTCACAAATTGATGCTTTTTGTTGTCAGTGTAATTTGCTTGTTGCATGTTGTATTAGACAACACAGCCCCCTTGAAAAGGAAGCTGGTACCTTGGTTTAATTTAGAGCTGTGTTCTTTGAAGCACAAGTTTAGTAAATTGGAGAAAAATGGCACTCTATACAGCTAGAGGAATCTTACCTAATCTGGAAAAAATAGTTTACTGTTGTGTAAAAAGACCCTTCACAGAGTTAGAGCAGCATCATTTTCATCATTAATAGAGTAGAATTAAAAGAAAAACAGGTTTATCTTTAGTACAGTTGGCAAACTTACCCAGAGTCATAGCTCTGTTGACTCTCCATTCCAGACCTCTCAACCTTTATGGAAAGGTAAGAGTGAGATTATGTTAATTTTCAGAGCATGTGACAAAAATACAGTTTGTTCTGATTGTCACTCATCTCCAGAAATTCTGTCTGCTGCTACTAAAACCTCCTAAGTTCATTCTAGCTGTCTGTTTTATTCTTGTAAAATATATTTTATTTCTAGATAGACCCACATGAATGGATTAAATGAAACAGACCCCAAATGTTCAAATAATCCCTGAATAAAGTAATGAAGTGGTTTTAAGTTCTTGCCGGTATTATTACACTCCTTTTTTAAGTATGGAGAACTGCTTTTTTATTTTAGTTTATAAAAGAGTACCACTCATGCTTAGTGCCTCAAGGCTTCATTCTTGACCTATTCCTCTTCTCTCTTTACCCCATCCCTTTGGAGTAAATTAAGAAAACAGTTTTTAGCTTTCTTTTTTTTGGCAGAAGACATTCAGAATTTTATGAGACTAAAAAGAAAATTAGTTGCTCTAAAAATAAACTTCTCAAAAGCATTGCAGCAAGCATGGATGTCAACTAAGTTTATGTTGTTTAGGCACATTGATGTCTCTAACATCAGTATTCTTTCGACTGTCGCTTCATGCTTGCTCAGTATGAGGCATTGCTGGACAATGCAGACGACTTTCCATGTAGCTCTACGCTTCTCCAGGAGGAGTGAATTCTGCTTCTCAAGACTTTGATGCAATTCCCTTAGGACATTTTTTGACCAATCTGTATAATATGACACAATCTGTATAATCTGATTAAATTTGACTTTGGAAAGTGCCTTGAGATGACATGTTTCATGAATTAGCGCTATATAAATAAAATTTTATTCAATATAAGTATTGACATGGGACTTTAAAGTCAGTATCTGACACATACTGCTACAGACCTGAGTGTAAGACTTGAGAATAATTTTAACTTTAATGGACAGTTAAAATCTGTGGTCTGGTCCACCTTTTTCAAACTGAGACAGCTAACTAAAGATTTTAATCTATGCTGTAATTACAACTTGCTCTGATTATTGCACTGCACTTCACTCTGGGTTTAATAGAACTCCAGTCGTTTGACTGCAACTGGTCCAAAATGCTTTTCTGTTAACCGGTACCAAAAAATGAGAGCACTTTTCTCCAGATTTTGCAACAGTTCATTGGCTGCTGGTTCACACAGATTGATTTTAAAATAATCGATTTGTTTTTAAATGTCTTCATGGTGTAATGCCAACTCAGACGTGACGGAACTGCATTAATTCGGGACGTGATGGACTGCATTTCCCATGATGCAATGTGGCCAAAATGGCCACCAACTCCCATCATGGAACGCGGCCCAAAATCGCCACCAACCATAGCAACGAGATAGGAGCCTGATAGCTAAAGGATCTGCCTCCCATTCTACTTTTAGAGACTCTAGGAACCACCAGCAGACCTGCAGTCTGAGAGCGAAGTGCTCTGTTAGGAACATACGGGGTAATCAGAGCTCTGATATATGATGGAGCTTGATTATTAAGGGCTTTATACGTTAGAAGATGAATTTTAAATTCTATTCTTGATTTAACAGGAAGCCAATGAAGGGAAGCTAAAATTGGAGAAATATGATCCCTCTTGTTGATTTTCATCAGAACTCTTGCCGCAGCATTTTGGATCAGCTGAAGGCTTTGAACTGCATTTTGTGGACTTCCTGATATCAGGTTAACACCTTTTGGTGATAAAGCTGTGCCTGAGCAGGTGTTAGGAGGTTAAGTTAATGCTTTTTACTCCAAGACGGAGTTGGGTTTATTTTGCTGAATATTTTCGTTGTATGTGCATGCATTTGTGAAGGCGACTTTCGCTGTGTTTGATTTGTGGTCCGTAAAGACCCCGCCGTGGGTCCTTCTGTCACTCTTTTCCCATCGTCTTACATTTTCCCCTCTCTCTTTCTTCTCCTTATCAGTTGAGGCGATCACTTTGTGTGAAACTTGGTTCGTGGTTTTTCTTGAAACTCATCGGTTAGCCGCGACCTCTCGAAGTGAGGGATTACCCCATCAGCGTAAGCGTGGTTACGTCATTAGGACCCCCCCTCACGCATCACGCAAATTTGTAGATCATACATCATCATAGTCAGCATCTTGGGAGAGTGTCACCGAGCTGAGTTATAACTAGCTGTTGTCAGAGCCTTGCGGCATCCGTCCGGTTTCCCGAAGCAGGTTCCTGCCTCTCAGTGCTGCGACGTCAAATGCCGAGGTTTAAATAACTGTGAGTTGAACTAAGATTTGCTAACCTCTCATTTTAATCCATTGTGGTTTTTTTGTTCTTTTATTTCCACATATATATTTTGCATGTTTAATTTTAGTAGTGAGTAAGATTTCTAAGGTTGTTGAATCAGAGAGTTGCTGTAACAGGGAATTACGTTTGGTTTAATAAACAACAACTGCGGAATAAATATGGTTTTGTGTTCATTCCAATTCACAGTTACATGGTTATTCAGAATTCAGAGCTACCTCCTATCAGAGTTAACATCTGATATTAACACAGAGACATTATCATTGGATAAGGAATAAGGATTTAAACTCTAATTGCAGTTATATTGGGGTTCTCACAGTCTGCCGGATAAACCTCTTCGGTTAAAATCTGACCAGATCACTTATTCCAGCATAAATGAGTTCATAACAGCTAATAAATTAATGCATTAGTAGTGTAAATCATTACAAGCTTCTAGCTAATATCACCACCATTTGAACTATATTTTGTTATAGCGGAATTTTGAGTTGAATTATTTATTATTTAAATTATAATACCAAATTATAATTAATAATAATAATAATAATAATAATAATAAGCATATTCAAACAGCTTCTGGCATAACAATGGCCTAGCTTTCCAGGATCTGTCAGACTCGATTCATGTGCACGCTACTTGTCCTTTGCTCAGGTCTGCAGATCAGTTTTTATTAGTCATCCAAAAAACAAAGAGTGCAAAGAGGTAACCACACTTTCTCTGTCTGTCATGGTTTAGTTTGGGCTGCCTTTTTCCTGTTATTTTTCAGCTCCTCCTCTCACTCAGCTCACCCTTCACTCCCTCTGCAATCAGTCACACCTGTTGGACATTAATTAGTCAGAACTCCCTCCACCTGCCAGCCTCCCTACATAAACCTCCCTCAGTCTTCTCCTCCACGCCGGTTTGTCATCAGTCTCCACTCACTCCACGTCTGTCAGCTTTGTTTGCTCCCTGTCTTGCTGCTGGATTCCTGCCACCTCTGCGCCTCAAGTAAAGCCTCTGCTAGCTGCTGGGTTACCTGCCAACTCTGTGCTTCAGGCTTGCTCCGTTGTTTTGTGGATTATTGCAGCTTCAGTTTCTCTAAGAACTCTCCCTGTTGTCCTGCGGATTTCTGCAGCCTCTGCTCCTCTAGGAACTCCTTCAGAGATCCGGCTCTGTTCTCCTGTCACCTCCAGACAGCCAGCTCCTGCACCTATCTCCTCCAATCCAGTAACAGACTGTGGTGTTCTTCATCCAGTATTCATTACTTTCAGTAAACTGTCTAAACAACCTCTCTGTGTGTGTGCTCTGTCCAGGTTCACGAAGACAAATTGTGACACAAAGCTCTGGATTCTAGTAGCTTTACATATCAGGCAGGTCATTTCACTTTCTGTGTTTAATATTCTCTTTAACCTAGTTTGAGATGTTAGCTTTTGAAGTTTGTATTGTTTTTGTGGATCTGCATTTTATTCTACATTTTGCTGGATTTAACTTTTTATTCTGTTTTGAATTACTAGTTTTCAAATTGTGTAAATAATGTTGAGTTGATAATATTATTAGTTTTTAAAAAGGGGGAAATATGGTTGTTTTGCAAACAGAGGTCCTTCAAAAACAGCTCAACAACATAACACATTTTTTTTCCCCAGATTTAAGAGGAAAATATTGTAGTTATATTATAAAAGGCACAATCTAAATTACCATATTCACATCTAGGAAATGAAAGCACCACCAATTATCATTAATCTATGGGTTTGTTTATCAATGTAGGTCCATAATTTCATTTGTGAATGAGGCTGAATTTCATTGACCCTATATGGTAAATTTTTCAACTGCAACACTTGAAGCACAAAGGGGTTCACGCTGTGTCTTTATGCATGATCCAACAGATGATGATTTCCTTCTTCTCCGCTCCATGCACTTCTGGACTGTTAAAATTGTTTTACCATTGTCATCACCTTTCACATCGACTGGTCTGTCATTTCAGTCTCTGCCCTGACCAGACCAATCTCCTCTATTGCACAGGTCACTGTAGTGCATAATTAGTATTCTCATGGCCTCAAATAATTGACTTGTACTTGTCCAGCTAGATCTCAGTGCTGCATTTGATACAGTTGATCACAATTTTCTCCTAGAGAGATTTGAACATACTGTAAGGATTAAGCAATAAACTGGTTTAATCAGCTGGTATCCGTTTGACAGATACCAGCTGATTCCGTCCCCCAGCACCACAACGAGAACTAGCAGTGATAGGAATGCGGCAGATCCAGACTGGGTAGAGGCAGAAGAAAACCATGGTGAGGCGCACCTGAGCTGGGACTGGTCACTTACATTGCTAAAACATTAAAATTAAATTAAATTAAAAACTGAAATTAACAGAAGGAAATCTGGACATACATTTGTGTTTAGATAACCTATACAATGTGTTTGACATAGTGAACTACTGAGTTTCTGAAATAAATTCATTTTTCAACAATATTCAAGTTTATGACACTGACTGAGAAAAGGTTTATTGTCATTTAACTGCGCATTCACATTAAACACCAAATTTAAGATGTTTTTTTGTTGGAAGGCTCCAAGTAAAAACAGAAGACAAAACAAAAACATTTTAAGTATTTGTCAGGAAAGTTGCAGCAAATGAAAAAAAAATGCATTTTATATGTACAAATAAGTTATGTGTAAGACAATATGAATAGTACAATTATTTGTAGCTGCAGGATATGTTGCATGAATGAACGTATGATAATGTATCATTAACAGTTACTGCAACAGAGTTCACAGTGCCCATGTAAAGTGACTACATTTATTTGTATGGGAGAGGGATTATTGGAAGTTTAGCAGTCTGATGACACTTACAATGAAGCTGTTATCCCTCCTGGATTATTCCCCCCGGTCTGCTGCTGCTCCCTGCAGCTTTTTCTGCCTGTCTCCCCTCTGGACTCTCCTGAAGACTGTTTTTGTTTGTTTGTAGCAGACCCTCATTTGTTCCTAATTAAACCTGCTTAACACACTCCCCTATGTCTGGCTGAATACCAGGTTCTGATTCATAATTCATTACAGTTCAAGCAGCATCTGCCTGAACAGCAGTGTCATGGATGGAGTGTGGTGATGAAGTGCTGTCCCGATGATTCTTTCCATTGTCCTCACCACTCTCCCTACACATTTCCAGTCAGAGGCATCGCAGGCCCCAAACCACCCAAAGATGTACCTGGTCAGTACGTTCTCTTTTGTCTGTGAGGAAAGTTAAAGTCTTTGAAGAGAGAGACCTTGTATTCACTGAGCGACTGTGGCTCAGTGGGTAGCAGTGTTGTAGTCAAGTCACTATGCCTCGAGTCCGAGTCCAGGTTCGAGTCTCCAGTGTTCAAGTCTGAGTCAAGTCCAAGTCATTAAAAAAAAATCAGTCGAGTCCGAGTCAAGTCACTATTGATCAAGTCGAGTCCAAGTTCCGCACTAAAGTAAGCATAGCCTAGATGTTTTTAAACTAAAAAAAAATCCACACTCAACCACATTGCACTAATAATTTAGATATTAAAATCATACACCAAATAATATTCTAATAACATATTAAAATTATAGCCTAATGTTATAAAAAAAAAGTTGAGTCTTTTTCTCAATTTCCGAGTCAGAAAGATCTGAATGTAGGAGTCCGAGTCCAAGTTCGAGTCATCAGTGCTCAAGTCCAAGTCAAGTCACGAGTCTCTAAATTTAGCTAATGACTCGGACTCGAGTTCGAGTCTCGGACTCGAGTACTACAACACTGGTGGGTAGAGTATTTGTCTTGCAATCGGAAGGTTGTAAGGTTTGATTCCAGCTTCCTCCTGTCAAATGTGCCCCAACTTGCCTACTGGTCTGTGTATTGGTGTACAAATGTGTCTGTTAATGAGTGTGATTGGGTGAATGTGGCTATAATGTAAAGTTATTTGAGTGGTCAGGTCAGTATGACAAGAAAAGTGCTACATAATAGTCCATTTACCATATTCAGCAACGAGTTACACAGAGGGGTGTTGATTCAAAGGGGGGGGGGGTAGTTTTTCACCAGATCATAACAACCACATAAGTTAAAACTATACAGATGACACACAGCTCCACATCAAAATTTCACCAGGTGACTACAAACCCATTCAAGCGCTGAGTAAATGCTTAAAAGAAGCATTTGAATGAATGCATGGATGTGCCAAAATCTTCTTCAGTTGAATAAAAACAAAACTGAAGTAATAGTTTTTGGACGATTAGAAGAGCAATCAAAAGTTAGCACACAACTTCAGTTGCTTCAGCCAGTAAGCACTAATCAAGGCCCAAAACTCTGGGTGGTGGTGTAGTGGTCGACTCAGACCTCAACCATCAAAGGCATCTGAACATACACTCAACAAAAAATGCAACACTTTTGGTTTTGCTCTCAAAACCAAAAGTGTTTAGATCAAAGATCTAAAACTTTTTTCCACATACACAATATCACCATTTTATTTAAATATTAATATTAATATTATTAAATATTCTAAATCAGTCTAAATCTGTGATAGTGAGCACTTCTCCTTTGCTGAGATAATCCATCCCACCTTACAGGTGTGCCATATCAAGATGCTGATTAGACACCATGATTAGTGCACAGGTGTGCCTTAGGCTGCCTACAATAAAAGGCCACTCAGAAAGGTGCAATCTGGGGATTCCATATGCCTCACGCAGTGCAACACATCTCCTTCGCATAGAGTTGATCAGGTTGTCAATTGTGGCCTGTGGAATGTTGGTCCACTCCTCTTCAATGGCTGTGCTAAGCTGCTGGGTAAAGGCAGGAACTGGTACATGCTGTCGTAAACGCTGATCCAGAGCATCCCAAACATGCTCAATGGGTGACATGTCCGGTGAGAATGCCGGCCGTGTAAAAACTGGGATGTTTTTAGCTTCCAAGAATTGTGCACAGATCCTTGAAACGCAGGGTCGTGCAACAATGGGCCTCAGGATCTTGTTACGGTATCTCTGTGCATTAAAAATTCCTTCAATAAAATGCACCTCTGTTCTTCGTCCATAACAGACGCCTGCCCATACCATAACAGAAAACCGCTCACCCACATGATGGTAAATGGTAAATGGACTGAATTTATAAAGCGCTTTTCCAGTCATGCTGACCACCCAAAGCGCTGTACACTATAGCCACATTCACCCAGTCGCTCTCACTAACGCACACACATTTATACACCGAGACGCAGCTCGGGAGGCAACTTGGGGTTAAGCGCCTTGCCCAAGGGCACATCGACATGATGCCACACACACTGCCATCTGCCCTGAACAGTGTAAATCAGGATTCATCTGTGAAGAGAACACCTCTCCAACGTGCCAGACGCTAGCAAATGTGAGGATCTGCCAACTCAAGTCGGTTACGACAATGAACTGGAGTCAGGTGGAGACCCCTAAGAGGACGACGAGCATGAAGATGAGCTTCTCTGAAACGGTTTCTGGCAGTTTGTGCAGAAATTCTTTGGTTATGTAAACCGATTGTTTCAGCAGCTGTCCGAGTGGCTGGTCTTAGGCGATCTTGGAGGTGAACATGCTGGATGTGGAGGTCCTGTGTGGATGGTGTGGTTACACGTGGTCTGCGGTTGTGAGGCTGGTTAGATGTACTACCAAATTCTCTGAAACACCTTTGGAGACGGCTTATAGTAGAGAAATGAACATTCAATACACAAGCAACAGCTCTGGTTCACATTCCTGCTGTCAGCATGCCAATTGCACGCTCCCTCAAATCTTGCGACATCTGTTATACCTTCAATTTGTGCATCTTCCCCACTTGAACAGGATGGGAGCGTTTACACGGTTCTAAACAGCTGCATTCCACTCAAAGACCAACAAGATTCCTTTTTCTTCTCTTTATTTTCAAATATGCTTGTGAAGACAGGTGATCATAATGGTCTCAATACAGGTAAAAACCTTAAAGCAAACCAACAAATATAAGATAAATTACAAAATCATGTAAAGAATTTCTCATAGTTAATTAATATTTACACAAGAAAAACAACAAACTGATACCAAACCTTAAAGAAATAAATGTAAATTTAAATTTCTCTACTTGTATCCCATAAGT
The DNA here is from genome assembly GCF_011125445.2 of Fundulus heteroclitus. Lineage (NCBI taxonomy): Eukaryota > Metazoa > Chordata > Actinopteri > Cyprinodontiformes > Fundulidae > Fundulus > Fundulus heteroclitus. The sequence continues at coordinate 886,447 of NW_023397077.1, read as the reverse complement.
AATAAACACCACCATGCAAACTCTACAGTGCATCATCGAAATGCTTACTTTTTTAATCATAAATAAGTACACAACCTTACATTTATTTTAATTTATCAATTTGTATAATGTACTTGGTAAATGTTACACCAATAAATTCTATTCCTTTAGATTTTATTCCTTTGGCAATTATAAATGTTAATTAATGCCCATAATATCCTATTAAAATTACCTGTAAGAGGTTTTAACTTTAAACTTATACAAATGACTATCAAATCACCTAAAATAGCATTTGAAAACCCCCATCATATTTTATAATAAATCAATTCATCTATGCATTATTTTAGATGATCAGAGGACATGGGTCTTTTGCAGACACGTGACTTCGACACTAGGAGGCGCCATTTTGGGGGGTAACCTGCCTAATCGCAACGAAGTTCATTTGAGTTCAAGGATTGACAGTAAAGCCGCGACGTCAGCTAAATAACTTCAGCAATATGGACATCCACAATAAAAACGAAAAGAAGCCTTACAGAGATAAACTCAATAAGGACGCCAGAGACCGGTATTTAGCTAAGCTAACCTCAATTAGCAATATAGATCCATATGAGCTAGCAGCTAAAGCATGGACAGCCGATCCCTCGCTATTTCCACCAACTACAAATATGGACATAATTTTTTATCTTGTTAATGGTGTTAGTGCATATACACTTGAAGAATTCCGAAACTACAAATCTCTGGAAGCTCATGGACTGTTTACTAACGGTTGGGTGCAAGATTTATACTCATTTCAACCAGAAGGATGCACTAATACTGTGGTCACCGCAAAGGTAAGATGTTAGTCAAACTTGTACAAGTCTTCACTTCACAGCTTTATCTAAGTGTAAATTATGGTGCATTCGAACCTATCAAGCGGCAAAAAGCTTCCAAAATGATTAAACTCAAAGTACATAAAACTCTTTTACATGGTAAATAAATTTATTCTTGTGACCCCTGGAATATTAAGGTTCATAGGAAATATATAGGTGTGTTTTTTTTTTTTTTGGTTTTGGTAAAAAAAAATGGGGACAACTGGGACAAAGTTTGTAAAAAACATCAGGTCACCCTATCTAAGTGAGTAACACGGTACTTTAGTTTTATGCAAATATTCAAGCAATATTCTAAGTACTTTGCACTTTCTTTTTGTATGTTTTATTGTAGGTGATGCACTCCCAACGCCTGCGAGAAGCGCCACTCAATCCCTGGGCCATCATCGAGTCATCTGGGGCTATATCCTCTGCTCACTGCACCTGTATGGCGGGCATAGGAGAATCTTGTACACATGTTGCTGCTATGCTGTTTAAGTTGGAGGTAATTGTCAGATGCAGAGAGACAGTGACAGTGACTGGCAGACCAGCATACTGGATGATTCCAGGTAATCTTTCTAAAGTGGTACCAGAGCCTGGATATAAAATTGATTTCACAAGTTCAAAGGCAAAAAGAAAGACTCTGAACAGACTCCTGGAAGGAGGGACTGTAGCTGCACCTGGCATCAGGACAAAACGCACAAAGACAACTAGTACTGTGTCAAATGAGCAGTTGGACTCCTTTTTTAGGGCAATTCACAAGGCATCACCACAAGCTGCTGTGCTATCATGTTTGCCTGAATATTGTGAAGCATTTATTGACCAGGTCCAACCATTAACTGTGCCACGTACCCTTCACTCTCTACGTGATGCGACAATGGATGGCAAGGATATATCTGTTTTGCGCAAGCACTGCGAATCACTTGTTAGTAGGACCTCACTTTCAAACAAGCAAGCTGAATACATAGAATGTAATACGAGAAAGCAAAACAAATCTTTAACATGGCATCACTATCGTGCTGGGAGGGTAACAGCATCTAACATGCATTCAGTTTATGTAGCAAATCTGGACAAACCTTCACAGTCTGTTATTAGTGCTGTGTGCTATCCTACAAATGAAACAAACAGCTCTAGTGCTATTGCATGGGGGAGACAAAATGAGGACGGTGCCAGGGAAATGTACAGACTACAGTCTAGCAGAGATCACGTTGGTTTTGAGGTGACACAGTGTGGTTTTTTTGTGAACCCAAAGTTTCCAGAGGTAGGAGCATCACCTGACGGCCTTGTACATTGCATCTGTTGTGGCCGAGGATGTATTGAAATTAAATGCTCATATAAGTACCGTGACCTAACGGTGATTGAGGCTTGCAATAGCTCTGACAGGAACTTCTGTTTGGAATTACATGAAGGGGAGATGCGTTTGAAGCCACAGCACCCCTATTATAAACAGGTGCAAACTCAGATTTTTGTTACCGAGACTGAATACTGTGATTTTGTTATGTGGACAAAAAAAGACCTGGCTGTGATACGAGTTGCACCAGACCTGGAGCTTTGGACAGCTATCCTTGAGAAGGCAAAACAATTTTTTGTATGTGTGAGTCTCCCTGAGCTTGTAAGCTGCCATTTCACCAAGACATTAAACAGTCCTGCACTAAATGAGATTCCCCTTTTAGCTTGTAATAACAAAACACCACAAACATCAGACACAGTACCACAGAAAAAATGTAAGCGAAAAAGTGTTGAAAAGTTATGGTGTACTTGTCGTTGTCCAGAGAGCAAAGACAATATGGTTGCCTGTGACAATGACAACTGTAAAATTGTTTGGTTCCATCTAAGTTGTGTGGGTCTGCAGCTTACACCTGCACAAGAAGAGACATGGTTCTGTTCTTCATGTACCAATAAAATGTAATTTACTATCTTATTTTGCTTAATAAAGATGGCTTTACTTGGCTAAACCCTGTTTTTATCCTATTTGTGTACATTATAAATATTATATAAATATATGTATATGTATATATATATATATATATATATATATATATATATATATATATATATATATATATATATATATATATATATATGTGTGTGTATATATATACATACATGTATATATATATATATATATATATATACATACATGTATATATATATATACATACATGTGTATATATATATACATACATATATATATATATATATATATATACATGTGTGTATATATATATATACATACATGTGTATATATATATACATGTATATATACATGTATATATATATACACATGTGTATATATATATATATATACATATATATACAATATGTATATATATACACATTGTATATATATATATATATATACACATGTATGTATATATATATATACACATGTATGTATATATATATATATATGTAGATATATATATTATACATGTGTATTATATTACATATATGTATATATATACATATATGTATATATATATATATACATGTATATATATACATATATGTATATATATTATACATATATACAGATACATATATATATATATATATATATATATATATATATATATATAACATATATACATATATATATATACACTTAGAGTTTTTATAAAGAAACCCAAAATGCATAAAATCAGACCGGTGTAGTTCAGTAATCTTGAGACAAATGTTGAGCCATTTGTGTTTATTGTCATTAGCTACTTACAAACAGATGGGCACAGATTTGTCAATGCGCAACACACTGTAACCACTTTATCTAAAAGGGTGACATCCTCACCTTCACATGGCAGTATAAGAGAGATTGGCATTGTCCCTGTCAATATCTTATATTTCTGATTTACATTTCCAATAACCCTTTCAACGTGAATTCTCAGATGTGCTATTTTTCTTGTTTCCTCCACATTTTTAGCATCCAGCTGACACATGCCTTTAGTAAAAGCTGGGAGTTTAACCTCCGCACACAACAAGCCAACATTTTCCTGAATGTCAAAACCTCTGTCAGCCAAAACGATGTCCCCTGGCAATAGTTTATCCAGAAACCCACTATTCAGGGTAATATGTTTGTCACTTGTACGCCCCCCCCATCCCTTTGACAAAAAACAGATGGCTCCCTTGGGTGTAATGCCTATCAGGTACTTCATGGTGTGATTGTGCTTGTAACTTGAAAACATTTGGGCACATGCTTTGACATTGGAAGGTCTCTCTGTGAAAATTTCGAAGCAGTCAATAATGACAGCAACTCGATTGCCAAACGACTGCACAAATTGATGTGGCATAACTTTGCGTAAAGTGTCTCTGTCGGGCCATATAATGGCATTTTTTAGAAATGTATACAACTGTGAGATAGTGTCGCTAAAAGCTCTGTACACAGTACTAGGAGACACAAAAAACATATTGGCAAGAAGATAAACAGAAACATCTAGTCGAAGCCGCATACATGTTAGAAGAAGCATTTGAAATGGTGTGAGTAGTTTCTTATTGTCTGAAGTGGCAGGCACCAAATCGACACAATTTCCATGAATGTTTGTTTATTTGGCAGTCCTGTATAGTGCCTAACTTTATCATTGTCATCATCTGAAAAAAAAGTATCACTGAATTTAACTCTCTCAAGTTGGTGCCTCAGATTTCGATTTTCTTCCAAAAGTCGATTTATTTCTGCACTTTTGAGGATGCATGTGCCACATTCAGGGATGCCATTCAGTTGTTCATCTTGCTGTTGCGTATCACCAGTCTTGTCTGTAATGGCATCTTCCTGCACAGTAACTGCAGACAGCTCAGTGTCCACCGGGATGTGTTGACCACAGACTTCTCCATTCTGCTGGACCACTCTCTCTGCCTCCTGCAGCATACTGTTCCTCAGCTGCTGGCGTTTACCTCGTCTTGCAGAGCGCGCACGGTCAGTTGGTTGGAGATCAGTATGACCAAGACGTAGGGATGGAGCCCAGTCTGGATCAGTTTCCATCATCTCATAAGCAGGTTGACCTGCAATTACATATTGAGATAATAAATACAAACTGTTATGCCAAGATTTCTGTAAGTTTTATATGTTATAATAAGTTGAAAGACAGACTTTTATTGGTTCTGTCTTTGTCCTGGTTTAGTCTTTAGTTCTTGTTTTTCCCTGTTAAGTTCTGATTTAGACCAGATTTAATTTTGATCTAGGCCTGATTTAGACCCTATTTAGAAAAAATTCATGCATCGGCAACAAGACAAACAACAATAGCATCATGCCACATACAACACACATATCCAACAGATTACTAACTACAGCTTCACAAACTAGAAAAACAAATAAAGCATAGGATAGATAATCTACTTACTTTTATGAAAATGCAAAGAGCAAACACGCATATTCGGAGATATGTGATTGAATGTGATATCTTTCCGTCGGACAGCTGCAACCCAGGCTATCCTGCGTCTCCGGCTAATGTCCTCTATTTGTAAGCCACGATCTTTTCTCCAGGCAGGAAACCTGAAAAATTTCATGCCAGAACGTCCTTTTTTACCCGAAGTAGTACTCCCACAGGCTTTAACACAACAAGAACGAGCCATTTTATTCACAAAAGAAAGGGTAAATCTCCTCGGGACGTTTGAATAGCAGCTCGAATTTCTCGCTCGGTAACCCCCCAATATGGCGCTAATTACCCACAATGCACAGGGCGTGACGTCACGTGCAAAAGACCCATTGCAGATATTATTTAAAAGAACTTATAAATGAAACAACAAATGAATGAAATACAAGCTGCATCAGCCGATCAATCAGCCCTGTGGCTAGGTTAATGCTAACTGCATACAGTCCAGGAGCAGTCAAGTTCTAACAGGTGCCGATCCGTCACAGAGTGCATAATCTTTCTTACCGGATGCCACTCCGCTTGCTCGTAATAGTCTCCCATTCTGCACAGGCTTCTTATACAACTTCCCAGATAGCAGGTGACACAGCGGCAGATCCCTTTTCAGATCCGCATAACAGCCACGTCTGTTTTACTGCCCGCCCAGAAATCAGAGAGAACGAATCACAGTCAGTTTACAGATGGTTTGGAGCCAGGGCTACGGACTGAGGCGCAACCAGAGAAAGGCGACGGAGACAGTGGTGATTTTGAAATTAAAATCATATCCGAAGTTGATTCCTCATTAAGGTAAGCCAAAGTTGGTCAAAAATGTATGTAAGAAAATCTATTTTCTTTAGTTTTGTAAAATATAAGTGTCATTGACAGCTTTGAGGATCAAAAGTTAAGCTAATCTTTAATTGTGTTCATTAAAATCCATCGAGAGTTTGTGTGCTTGGTCTGTAATAAAAAAAATAGCCATAGTAAAAAATGTTTCACCATCAGACTCAAAAAATGAACAGATTTTATCACTTAAACGTTTAGCATTGATGGGGTTTTGGCTAGGTGACTGTAAAGCCTATTTTAAAGCCATTATGTGGAGACAAACCCATTTTTAAATCAGTTAGCGACTACAACTCTATAAGCATATAGATCAAAAAGCGTTAATAGATTAAATGTATGATAAACAGCGTCGATACAACGCAAATTTACCAAACTAGTACAACTACATCTCCCATCATGCACCGGACAAGATGTCGCGAACGGCTGACTGCGTCGGCTAAAAAAAAACTGTTCACTGTCCAATACGGGTGGGAGAGTTTACATGGCAGGGGTTTTCAGATTCTGTGAGAAACTAAGAAAGAAAGGTGAGTAATTTGTTTTCCTTTCACAGAGAAAGTTTGGCGAAAGGATGTTATTATACTAGAACTCAGTAGTTGGTCCGAGTACTGTAAGAAGATTTTTTTGTCTCACAATTTGTTTTAGAAATAATGAAAAGGAGGGAACATCCATTGACCAGCTCAGGCATTAGGAGGAGGGCTCGTATTGCTTTGGAAAAAAGACTGTGACACTGCAGAAGACTGTTTGTTGAGCTCACAACAACGTCCTGTGGACATCACTGACACACCAACTATCACAAGTAGCCCCGAAAGCAGCTATGAAGCCAGATCGTTTGAATTAAATGACCATTTAGATGAACCTTGCCCAGATAATACTGGTGAAGAAGAAGAGATCCAAAATGCTTCTGAGTCGGACTCCGAACCAGAGTCCCAGTCTGTTGAGGGACCAGAGAGCCTAGTTGAAGGCTTAGCCATTTGGTGTATCGTTAGTGGCCCTCACAGCTCTCCTTAGTTTGCTGAGATTATATCACCCACAACTGCCAAAAGATGGCCGAACAATTCTTAAAACAAACACGGAGTATGAAATTCAACATCGATGTAGTGGTTTGTATCATTATAGAGGTATCTTGAACGCTCTGCAAAAGACTTTGGTCAGACTAATTGAAAATAAAGTAGATGTATTTAGGTTTAGATTACAGATAAATATTGACGGCTTGCAGTTGTTTAAAAGCACAAATGTACAGTTATGGCCGATCTTAGGACTCTTGATAAATGTTCCAATGAAGGAGCCTGTTGTTATTGGCTTGTTTTGTGGTTCAAAAAAGCAGGTTCTGCTGATGAATTCCTAAGAGAGTTTAATCAGGAGTTAAAGCAGCTCCAGGAAGGGGTTCATCTTAAAGGGAAGCAACTTTTTATAGAGCTGGATTCAGTTGTCTGTGATGCTCCTGCTAGAGCTTTTGTGAAACCAGGTGTTTATGTGAACAACAGAATGACATTTTATGATTATGATTTTATGTTACGGACTGATTCATCATTTTCAGAGAGAGCTGATGAGTGCCACCATCATGAGGGACCTCATGGATTGTCTGGTCTAAATGTTGGTATGGTATCGAAATTTCCTCTAGATTACATGCGCCTTGCATGTTTAGGTGTTGCACGTAAATTATTAAATATTTGGCTGAGAGGTCCTTTGAAGTTTTGTTTATCCTCTAGCATTGTTGATCAGATTTCTCAAAGTTTGGTTCAGTTGCGGACACATATCCCATTTGAGTTTGCAAGGAAGCCAAGGTCTCTAAGAGAGCTTGATCGCTGGAAAGCCACTGAACTATGACAATTTTTGATGTATACAGGTTCTGTTGTGCTGGTACCATATTTGGACAGAAATTTATATAACAATTCCATGTTATTTTCTGTAGGTATTTGCATCCTTGTCAGTCCTCATCTGTGTTCCCTGTATAGTGAATATGCAAACACTCTACTAAAAACCTTTGTTGGTCATTTTGGAGAACTTTATGGCAAAGATTCTCTAGTTTATAATGTACATGCCTTGGTCCACCTTTCTGCAGATGATAAACGGTTCGGTTCTTTGGACAATATCTCAGCTTTTCCATATGAAAACTATCTACGTAAACTGAAGAGGTTTGTCAGAAAGCCAAACTTTCCCCTTGCACAAATTGTAAGACGTTTATCAGAAGGTGAAAAGATTTGTAGCACGGAGTTGCCCTGTAAGGCGTTGAGAATGCAAAATTTTGTTGGACCTCTTCCTAATGGCCTTCAAGCAGTGGCACAGTAGAGTTTTACAGACTGGGAAGTGGCTCAGGAAAGTTTCTACTGGTGATAATGCTTTTATTATAGATGAAAATGTTTGTGTAATACATAACATTGTTCAGACTGTAGAAGGAATATATGTAGTATATAAGGCATTTGCACAGATGGAAAACTTCTACAAGTATCCTGTGAGCTCCAATTGTGTTTATCGTGTCACAGCCCATAGAGCCCTTAAAGGTGGCGAAGGTGTCACAGGTCTCTCACAAGTGTATTCTTCTGCCTTTTAAAATAGGTTTGTTACAATGCCCCTTTTGCATACTCTCGGTTGTAGTGGCCAAAGTTTGGCAGTTTAGGGTGCAGAGCAGGTTGGGGAGAGGTTAAAGAGACTTTGGATCGGCACAAAAATTACAAAACAATTAGACTGACTTTACAGATGACTTTCACCCTTCAGACAAATATAAATCAGCTTAATTCTTCAAAACCGTTTTGGATGTCAGTTTTGATAATGTGAGTATTCAAATTTATTGAAGCAAATAACACCACCTGGGTTGGTTATTCTAAGTTTATAGATTTGAAAAACTAAAAATTAACTGACATGTAAGATGTATTCAGTTGCAGAACCTCTAAAATTGTTAAACACATGGTAAGCATCACTTTAAAGCAATTCTAGAAGGTTTTCTGTGAAAAAGCCCAATGAGATTATGGTTCACAGGTTTATCTGTATGTTGCAATATAATTTATTTAGCTGCATGAATAGCTTCCTAAATCCACTACACCTTTAATGGATATGAGGTCACATTATTGGCTTTGCAGCATTTATTAATGAAATCATATTTGATATTGTAACTTTACGTTAAATAATTAGTCAAGAAAGTAGTAAACTAATATAACGCTGGCAAATCATGGTCATTGTAATCATTCATTTCCAGCCTACACTGAATCATATCTTCAAGAGTAGTTATACAATCATAAAAAACATTTACAATTAAAAAATAAATAGCTTGTGACCAAGGTAATTGCTGCTCCATGCACATTTCATTGTTTTACGGTTATTGTAGCCCTGTTCCGATTATGAGAAGGTTAAATATGAAGTCAACACTAAATCTGTTGTCTTATTTGTATACATATGTCTGTTATGATATATTTTTCTGGGATGAACCCGGACACAGCACGCACACACAGAGTCAGTTCTTATGAGTGAGTTTTTATTGAATAGTGTGGAAGATGGATGATGAGACCAGAGTCTTACAACGGACGGAGGTGAAGGGTGTAGAAGCTGGCTGGCAGGAGGAGTGTGGAGAGACTGACCGGGAGGAACTCTGGAGCCGAACACTGGAGAGCAGGACCTCTGAGCAGAGCCGTGGAGCGCAGAGCATCAGAGCCGAGCAGAGCATCAGAGCCGAGCAGAACATCAGAGCCGAGCAGAGCATCAGAGCCGAGCAGTGGCGAGCAGAACGTCAGAGCCGAGCAGAGGCGAGCAGAGCATCAGAGCCGAGCAGAGCATCAGAGCCGAGCAGAGGCGAGCAGAGCATCAGAGCCGAGCAGTGGCGAGCAGAGCATCAGAGCCGAGCAGTGGCGAGCAGAACGTCAGAGCCGAGCAGAGGCGAGCAGAGCATCAGAGCCGAGCAGAGCATCAGAGCCGAGCAGTGGCGAGCAGAGCATCAGAGCCGAGCAGAGGCGAGCAGAGCATCAGAGCCGAGCAGTGGCGAGCAGAGCATCAGAGCCGAGCAGAGGCGAGCAGAACGTCGGAGCCGAGCAGTGGCGAGCAGAACCTCAGAGCCGAGTAGTGGAGCACAGGACGTCCGAGCCGTGCAGTGGAAGGCTGAACGTCCGAGCCGAGCGGTAGAGGTCTGAACGTCTGAGCCGAACGGTGGAGGTCTGAACGTCTGAGCTGAATACTGGAGAAAACAAAACTGTCGGAAAGTCTTTGGGCTGACTGTAACAAGACCAGGTGAATGGAGTCTTCAGGCTGACGGGTACAAACGGAGCTGACAAGAAAAACTGGCAGGGACTGAGCGGAAGTGAACGCTATGGACCGGCGACGGGAACAGAAAGAGGTGAGTCTGATAAAGCGGTGGGAACAGGTGGAAGCAGTTGTGGGTTAATTGCAGCCTGCCAGGTGAAACTGATCAGGCTGCGCAGGAACAAGAGAGAGGGAGAGAGGCTCAGCATGCAGCCAATAAGCTGCATCCTGACAATGTCCGATTACAGTGTTCTTCCGAAAATGTCAGATGCAACTAGTGGTGTCACAATAAAAATAGAATAAAATTGAATACCCTAGCTTCAGAGATGTAAGAATTTGTCGTAAATAATAAAAGTTTTGTTTTAAAAGTATATGATATTTTCTCTTTCAGATGTTTTTAATGGTTGAATTCATTGACAGCATGGCTGTAAACATCATACCAGAGTCCTGGTTTGAAGACGAGATGACAAAGTGGCCCAGCTATAAAAGTGACAATCGAATAAACAGAGCAGTTAAAAAAAGAGCCAACAGAAGATTGGAAGTCCTATGATGTGCGTGTCCTCTCAAAAACAGGTAAATATACATTAAGAGATTAAATTTGACTCAGTTACTAGACTCTCTGAAGCCTTATCTGTAAAATGTCCTTTTTGTTACACACCCTATGCCTTCCAGGAAACTAAAGTAAACAGAACATAAACATTTGTTTAACAATAGAGTAATTTATCATTTATTAATTCTGGGTAGGTAATTAGCTAAGGGCAAGAGAGAAACTGAAGGCATCACTGACCTGTGATACATCAGAGCTACAAACGGATGTGGAGGAAGAGATTGTTAGGAAGAGTAAAATCCAGCCGAGGTTGGGTTTTTAGAGATTTTTGACTGAGCCACAGTTTTAAAAAAGAAAAACAACATTATAACCTATTGCTGATTTAAGAAGGACTAATCAGAGATCATAAATCTAGCAAGTATTTTACTAGCTCATGAGTAATGGGGCTTGTGATTATTTTTGTTCGATAGAGTCCTATTTGGTGACACTGACTCTCTAAAAAGAAGAGACACACCAATTCCTCCTCAACTGCAGCCCCCCCAATTCCATCACCTACTCCTGACACAGGATCTTTGAGAGCTAACCAGACCTCTGCAAGACCTCAGCTATATATGGGGAACACTGAATCCTTTTTCACAGGTATACATACTTTTTGTTATTAATCGGATAGCAAAAAATGCTTTATAGGAGATTATTTTACAGAATTTAAACCAGGTGAACCAAAAACCGCCATTTGTGAAGGTCAGGAAAGAGCATATTTTACAGACAATGATAATTTTTCATATCCAAAATGTAAAAAATCCAAAATGTATATATTTTATGTACATCTTTTGGTTTAATTACACTTTTGAGCAGGCTGTTTTTCATGTTTTAGAGTCTGGTTAATGAATAATTGATTACAAAATTAGTTAACGATTATTTTATTAATCAATCAATCACGATTAATCGGATAATTCTTGCAGCCCCATTCCAGTTAACTCAAATCGCTCAGATGACGTATCTGAATTTTCCAAACTATGACATTATCATCTGGGCCTTCCCTCGTTGTTTGTGTGTAAACCTCTGATTTTGAACACATTAATAAATAAACCTTTAAAAACTGAAATTATTTTAGTAATTATAACTGTCCTAAAAATAGAGATATTTGGTGTGATTTAAGCTAATACTGGGAGATATAAGGTGTATGTTTTTATCTGGTGTATGTAAACTCATGGTTTCAACTGTAGGCAGATGCTCCATGTCATCTTAAGGCTAGAAGAAATTTTGGCCAATAGCTTTAAAATAATGCTGGAAAGAAAAACAAGTAACAACAGACTAACAAACACCTAAACTTAAGTCTTACTTGTATTTTCTAGTTTTATTCTCACTTCAGATATTTAACATGCGGTATTAGCATATATATTCAAGGCAAGGCAAGGCTAATTTATTTATATAGCACAATTCAGTACAGAGACAATGCAAAGTGCTTTACATGATTAAAATATAGGAATAAAAGCAAGTAGAGATAGAATGTAGAAACAAAAAAGAACATTGAAAACAGTAAAACAGTTTAACTGGAACATTCAAAGGCAATTTTAAACAAATGTGTTTTTAATCTTGATTTAAAGGAACTCAGGCTTTCAGCACTTTTACAGTTTTCTGGAAGTTTGTTCCAGATAAGTGGAGGATAGGAACTAAATGCTGCTTCTCCTTGTTTAGTTCTAGTTCTGGTTCTGCAGAGCAGGCTGGAGCCAGAAGACCTGAGTGGTCTGGAAGGTTGATACCCTGATAACAAGTCTGTGATGGATTTAGGTGCTAAGCCATTTAAGGATTTATAGACTAACAGAAGTATTTTAAAGTCTATTCTCTGAGATACAGGGAGCCATGGAAGGACTTTAGAACTGGGGTTATGTGCTCTACTTTCTTAGTCTTAGTGAGGACGCGGGCAGCAGCGGTCTGGATCAGCTGCAGCTGTCTGATCCACTTTTTAGGCAGACCTGTGAACACACCGTTGCAGTAATCAATTCTACTAAATATAAACGCATGGATTAGTTTTTCCAGATCCTGCTGAGACATCAGTCCTTTAATCCTAGAAATGTTCTTCAGGTGATAGAAAGCCGACCTTGTAATTGTCTTTAGATGCTTTTGAAGGTTCAGGTCTGAGTCCATTACTACTCCCAGATTTCGGGCCTGATTGGTGGTTTTTAGCTGAAGTGACTGAAGCTGTGTGCTAACTTTTGATCTCTCCTCTATTGGTCCAAATATTATTACTTCAGTTTTGTTTTTATTCAGTTGAAGAAAGTTTTGGCACATTCATGCATTGATTTCTTCTAGGCATTTACTCAGTGCTTGAACTGGTTCATAGTAACCTGGTGACATGGTGACGTAGAGCTGTGTGTCGTCTGCATAGTTACGGTAGCTGATGTTGTTATTTTTTATTATCTGAGCAAGAGGGAGCATGTAGATATTGAAGAGGAGGGGACCCAGGATGCACCCTTGGGGAACCCCACATGTAATTTTTGTCATCTCTGATGTAAAGTTACCTACTGATACAAAAAAGTCCCTGTCCTTTAAGTAGGATTTAAACCAGTGGAGAGCTGTACCAGAGAGGCTGACCCAGTTCTCCAGGCATTCTAACAGAAAGGAGTGATCGACAGTATCAATGATGCACTAAGGTCCAACAGAACCAGCACGGTGGTTCTTCCACAGTCTGTATTTATATGGATGTCATTAAACACCTTGATAAGGGCGGTCTCTGTACTGTGGTGAGGAAACCTGACTGGAAAACATCAAAGCGGCTGGTCGTAGTTAAGAAGGTGTTTAATTGTTGAAACACAGCTTTTTCAATAATCTTACTGATAAAGGGGAGGTTTGAGATGGGCCTGTAGTTCTGGAGTAGTAGTTTGTCTAAATTGTTCTTTTTCAGCAGTGGTTTGATATTTGCTGTTTTTAGGGACTGGGGAAAAAGACCTGACAGAAGGGATGTGTTTATTATCTGAGTCAAATCAGACGCTATGACTGGTAAAACTTTTTTAAAGAAAACTGTGGGGAGAACATCAAGGCAGCATGAGGAGGAACTTAGCTGCTGAATGATCTGCTCTAAGCTTTTGTGGTTTATTTGGCTGAATTGGGACATTTTGTCAGAAGTAGTTCCAGCTGAATACGGCTTTGGTTCTAGAGTTGGTGTGGAAATACAAAGTGATCCTCTAATTTTTAGGATTTTCTCAGTAAAGAAGTTAGCAAATTCATTGCAGGTCCTGGTGGAGTGGAGTTCAGAAGCCACGGACACAGGAGGATTTGTTAATCTGTCGACTGTGGCAAATAAGACACGAGCATTATTAATGTTTTTCTTAATGATCTCAGAGAAGAAAGATCCTCTTGCATTTTTCAGTTGTAAGTTATACCTGTAAAGTCTCTCTTTATAGATGTCATAGTGAACCTGGAGTCTGTTCTTTCTCCACCTGCGTTCAGCTTTCCGACATTCCCTTTTTTCACCTCTAACTGCTGGAGCATTTCTCCAAGGAGATTTATTCTCCCCGGAAAGAACTTTCACTTTAACTGGAGCAATGCGGTCAATGATGCCTGAGACTTTAATTTCAATTCAATTCAATTCAATTCAATTCAATTCAATTTTATTTATATAGCGCCAAATCATGAAACATGTCATCTCAAGGCACTTTACAAAATCAAGTTCAATCATATTATACAGATTGGGTCAGATTATACAGATTGGTCAAAAATGTCCTATATAAGGGAACCAGTTGATTGCATCAAAGTCCCGACAAGCAGCATTCACTCCTGGGGAACCGTAGAGCCACAGGAAGAGTCATCTGCATTGTACATGGCTTTGCTACAATCCCTCATACTGAGCAAGCATGAAGCGACAGTGGAAAGAAAAACTCCCCATTAACGGGAAGGAAAACCTCCAGCAGAACCGGGCTCAGTATGAACGGTCATCTGCCTCGACCGACTGGGGTTACAGAAGACAGAGCAGAGACACAACAAGAGAGGCAAACAAGCACAGAAGCACACATTGATCTAGTAATCTGTTCTACATTAGATGGTAGTAGCGGGTGAGCCGTCTTCTCTGGATGATGTTACAGTTAACAGAACGCCAGACCAGGTGTACCTACTATGAAGATAAAGAGAGAGAGCAAAAAGTTAAAAGCTGAAATGACGACAGTCATTTCAATGTAATACAATGCAAAACTGGAGAACAGTAGAAATCAGTAGAGTGAGAAAAATAGACCCTGATGTCCTCCAGTAGCCTATGCCTATCACAGCACAACTATAGAGGTAGCTCAGAGTAACATGAGCCACTCTAGTTATAAGCTTTGTCAAAAAGGAAAGTTTTAAGATTATTCTTAAAAGTAGACGGGGTGTCTGCCTCACGGACCAAAACTGGGAGTTGGTTCCACAGGAGAGGAGCCTGATAGCTAAAGGATCTGCCTCCCATTCTACTTTTAGAGACTCTAGGAACCACCAGCAGACCTGGTGACTTTAGAATGAAAGTTATCTACTAGCTCATCTACTGAGTTGCAGCCCAAGGTTGAAGTATCGGAGTAAGCTTGAATAAAAGTTTCCGCGGCATTGTCCTTAAAGGTGCGTTTTCTTACTGTGTCCCTTTGGCTAAATGAGTCACTGGAAATTGTGCTTTCAAAGGTAACAGAAAAGTGATCAGATACACTGACGTTAGAAATCTTTAGACCTTTAGTGATGATTAAGTCTAATATGTGTCCCTGTTTGTGTGTTGGCTGTTTAACATGTTGAGTTAAACCAAAGCTTCTAAGTGTGTCACACAGTTCTTTTGAACAAGATGTAACATTCATGTTAAAGGCTTTTCAGGAGCAGCAGTTATGGTTACAAGTTTTTCCCAAAGTTAAAATGAGTTGTTCAAGTGCTGAGGTGACAAGCTGTAAGAAGGGAAGGCAACCATACTTTTGAAAGTGTTGTGATTTAGTTATTTTACTTAAAGTATTAAATTTTATTTCAGTTCTCGTTTTTTTTTTTTTTAAACAAGGATTACATTTAAAAAAAATAATGAATATAATGAAAGTAAAACTTAGAATTTGAATTTAGCCTGTAAAATGTACTGTAACTGATGAGATTAATGTTTTCTCTCCAAATAAACACTTACATCCATATTGAAATAATTTTGCACAGCTTCAACACCTGTGTCTATGAATTTGTCCACCTTGCCTTCAAGTCCATTGCTCCATACGGATTTGGGTCACATTCAAGATCAAAGTTATTTCGATCTTGAAAGTCGCTACAAGGGTAATGTTTTTTCCTATATTTTATCGGGGTTTTATCATCATCTGAGTGATTATTCAAATGAACATATGATTAAAAGAAGAAATTATTACAAACCGGATTTCAAAAAAGTTGGGACACTAAACAAATTGTGAATAAAAACTGAATGCAATGATGTGAAGATGGCAAATGTCTATATTTTATTCGTAATAGAATATAGATGACAGCTCAAAAGTTTAATCTGAGTAAATGTAACATTTTAAAAGAAAAATAAGTTGATTCAAAATTTCACAGTGTCTACAGATCCCAAAAAAGTTGGGACAAGTAGCAATAAGTGGCTGGGAAAAGGATATTGAGCATATAACGAACAGCTGGAAGACCAACTAACACTAATTAGGTCAATTGACAACAGGATTGGGTATAAAAAAAGCCTCTCAGAGTGTCAGTGTCTCTCTGAAGCCAAGATGGTAAGAGGATAACCTATTCCACCATTGTTGCTCAAAAAGATAGTGCAGAAATACCAGAATGGTGTTGGCCAGCGTAAAATAGCAAAGACTTTTAAGTTATCATCATCAACCGTGCATAACATCATCAAAAGATTCAGAGAATCTGGAACAATGGCTTTGCGTAAGGGTCAAGGCCGTAAAACTTTACTGGATGCTCGAGATCTCCGGGCCCTTAAACGTCACTGCACCTCAAACAGGAATGCTACTGTCAAGGAAATAACAGGATGGGCTCAGGAATACTTCCAGAAAGCATCGTCAGGGATCACAATCCGCCGTTGCCAGCTGAAACTCTACAGTGCAAAGAGGAAGCCATTTCTAAGCAAGCTGCACAAGCTCAGCTGTTTGCACTGGGCGACGGATCATTTAAAATGGAGTGAGGCAACATGGATGACTGTTCTGTGATCAGATGAGTCACGATTTGAAGTTCTTTATGGAACTCTGGGATGCCGTGTCATCCGGACCAGAGAGGACATGGATAACCCAAGCTGTTATCAACGCTCCGGTCAGAAACCTGCATCACTGATGGGATGGGGTTGCATGAGTGCTTGTGGCATGGGCAGCTTGCATGTCTGGAAAGGCACCATAAATGCAGAGACCTATGTTTAGGTTCTAGAACAACATATGCTTCCATCTATCTGTCATCTGTTTCAGGGAAGACCCTGCATTTTTCAACAAGATAACGCCAGACCACATTCTGCAGCAATCACAACATCATGGCTACGTAGGAGAAGGATCCGGGTACTGGTACGGGCCAGCCTGCAGTCCAGATCTTTCACCTATAGAGAACATTTGGCGCATCATAAAGAGGAAGGTGCAACAAAGAAGGCCCAAGACGATTGAACGGTTAGAGGCCTGTATTAGACATGAATGGGAGAGCATTCCTATTTCTAAACTAGAGAAACTGGTCTCCTCTGTCCCCAGACGTCTGTTGAGTGTTGTTAGAAGAAGGGGGGATGCCACACAGTGGTAACAATGGCCATGTCCCAACTTTTTTGGAATTTGTTGACGCCATGAAATTTGGAAATAACATATTTTTTCCTTAAAATGATACATTCTCTCAGTTTAAACTTTTGATCTGCGATTTGTGTTCTATTCTGAATAAAATATTTGTTTTTGACACCTCCACATCATTGCATTCAGTTTTTATTCACAATTTGTTTAGTGTCCCAACTTTTTTGGAATCCAGTTTGTAATTCAACTTATTAATTCCCCAGCTACAGAGCCTCCAGTCCCTGGCGCCCCGGTCTATCACATGTATGAAGCACCTGTGTACCAGATCCCCAGGACACATCAGGCAAATTTCCATCAGCAACATGTTTTCACCCCCTCATTTAGACTGGGGAGGACAGGCAGTGGATGTATATCTTGCTCTGGTGAGAGTCCTTTAACGGGTACCTTAACAGTTTGGAAAGTTGTACAGTTTTTTCTAGTATAATCTCGAGTTGAATATGTATGGAAAGAGAAAATAGAGTATGAAAAATATTTTTGATGCAGACTTTATTCCCATCCATCTTCCAAACTGCTCAATCCCTCATGGGGTCACAGGGGTTGCTGGTGCCTATCTCCAGCGTTCACTGGGCGAGAGGCGGGGTACACCCTGGACAGGTCACCAGTCTGTCACAGGACAACACAGAGAGACAAACAGGACAAACAACCTTTCACACACACACACACTCACACCTAAGGACAATTTGGAGAAGCCAATTAACCTAACAGTCATGTTTTTGGTCTGTGGGAGGAAGCTGGAGTACCCGGAGAGAACCCACACATGCACAGGGAGAACATGCAAACTCCATGCAGAAAGACCCAGGGGTGTACTTGAACCCAGGACCTTCTTGCTGCAAGGCAACAGCGCTACCCACTGCGCCACTGTGCAGCCTACTTTATTTTATCATTTATTTTTATTATTTATCTACTTTATTCCCTGTTTGTCTAAATCAGGGGTGCCAAGCTCCAGTCCTGGAGGGCCGATATACTGCAGCTTTTAGATGTGTCCCTGGTCCAACTTACCTGAACAAAAATCTTCTCAGTTTTCCAAATTACTGCTAATGACCTAATTATAGAATTCAGGTGTGTTGAAGCAGAGGCACATCTAAAAGCTGCAGGACACCAGCCCTCCAGGACTGCAGTCTAAATGGTCTAAATACCCCATCCATCCACTCGTGTTTTTTTCCAAATATCCACCCACCTACTTGTCTATTCGTCCATGTATGTCTATTACATTTAATGGCTGACCTCCAAGCTAATGTATTAATTTTTGTATAGACTGTGTACTTTTTAATGACTAATTGGGTAACTTGAAATATTTTTCAACTCTGTAGCTGCTGAGCTGCACATCCTGACCCTGTTGGAAAATATAAAGCAACAGCAAATGCAACTTTTTGTTGCTGTAAACAGCCTTGCTGCTCGAAAGGGGACGGAAACGCCAGTGATTGAAATGCCCAACATTAACCTTCCACTGGACACACTTGCTGAGGTGGAGTTTGAGTAATGACTAAAAGACCAGGCGGTCTCCCGTGCAAAGCAAGACATGGTATTGGATTGAATCTGTATTCAATATTAAAAACTCATCAAGTTTGTACCCTAAATGTGATCCTTGACTATTTTTTTTTTCATTTTTGTTTTTGTATTTCCGCCTTTCAGGTTTCTGTTCTGGGTGCTGTGGGAGGTCCGAATTCCAAAAAAAAAAAAAACCCACATTGAACATCCTGTCCAGGCTTTTCTCTGATGGAGTAGCGAAACAAATAAACTGGAAAGGGGTAAATGGAAAGAAATGCTTCAAAGAGATGCTCACAAGAAGCTTGTTGATCCTTCCGGCGGCGCCCCTGGCGGCAGCAGCCGAACACAGCTCTGTACCAACTCGCGGACTTTTTGCACAAAAATGCCGCCAAACTCGCTGGAAACCACTCATCTACCCAGCCGATCAGTACTTGACCGCGAGCGCCTGTTGGAGTTACGATCAAGTTATGTTTTTGGACTTTTAAATACCACGCTCGACTGCTTACGTGACTGTGGCGTCCTACGGAGACCAGCCCCGGAGGCCTGTGAAGCGGCGGCCTCGACGAGCAGCTCACGCCGGAGGAGAGCGACGCGGAAGCGGTGTAGCCGGCCGAAGAAGCGCGGGTGCCGAGGAGGCTTAGCAGCGAGGCTAAAGGCTAACCCATTCAGACCGCCGCTACCATCCATCTGGCTTTCCAACGTTCGCTCACTGGACAACAAAATGGACCATTTACAACTCGAGCTCTCTACAAAGAGGGAGCTCAGGGACTGCTGCGCTTTCATTCTGACCGAAACATGGCTTTCATCATCAATCCCAGACAACGCCGTTAGCCTGGAGGGGCTAGCTACTTTCCGCGCCGACAGACAGACAGAACTCTGCGGTAAGTCCCGAGGAGGCGGACTCTGCGTTTACACCAATAACACCTGGTGTAAAAATGCTAGATTAGTCACAAGTCTATGCTCTCCGGACATTGAGCTTATGATTATTAGCTGCAGACCTTTTTATCTGCCTAGAGAGTTCACTGTTGTTATCATCGCAGCGGTTTACGTCCCTCCCAGCGCTAATACTAAAGATGCTATGGGTGTTCTTTATCGGACTATCTCTGAGCTGCAATCTGCACACACAGAGGGTGTTTTCATCATTGCTGGGGATTTTAACCAGGCAAATATGAAAACTGTTCTCCCTCATTTTTACCAACACGTGGATTTTGCAACTCGGGGAGAGAACATTCTAGACTTAGTCTACACAAACATTAAAGGAGCATTCAGAGCAGCCCCCCGCCCCCACCTGGGCTCTTCAGACCACCTTTCTGTGATGCTATTCCCAGCATACAGGCCCCTGCTGATCAGAGCTAAACCTACAGCGAGGCAGGTGAGGGTGTGGACTGAGGGAGCAATGGAGGCGCTCCAGGACTGTTTTGAGTGCTCTGACTGGAACATGTTCAAAGCTGCTGCAACTTATGAGGACAAGATCAACATTGATGAGTACGCCATGACTGTGTCAGCCTACATCAACAAATGCATTGAGGACGTCAGCACTACTAAGACCATCATCACCCGAGCAAACCAACGACCCTGGATTACTGCGGAGGTCCGTCAAGCGCTAAAAGCACGGAACTCAGCCTTCAAGTCTGGAGACAAGGAGGCACTGAGGACAGCGAGAGCCAACCTGAACCGTGCCATCAGGCTAGCAAAGCGGAACCACAGTCAGAAAATCCAGGAGCTTTTCCATGACGCCAGCAACACCAGGAGCATGTGGAAAGGCATCCGGGCGATCACTGAATACAACACGCCCTCCCCCCCGGTGGGTGAAGTTGATGCTGACTTCCTCAATGGACTAAATAACTTCTTTGGGAGGTTCGAGGCACTAAACAGCACTCCAGCAGTGAAAGCTGTTCCCCATCAGGAAGAGGAGGTCCTCTGCCTTGACACCGCCGACGTGTGGAAGACTCTAAGGAGAGTCAACCCGCGTAAGGCCCCAGGCCCCGACAACATACCTGGGCAGGTGCTCAAGGAGTGTGCAGGTCAGCTGGCTGGTGTCCTCACAGACATTTTTAACACCTCGCTGGACCAAGCCACAGTGCCAGCATGCTTTAAGTCAGCCTCCATCATTCCGGTGCCAAAGAAACCTCAAGTCACCTGTTTCAACGACTACCGGCCTGTTGCACTGACTCCCATCATGATGAAGTGCTTTGAAAGGCTGGTAAAGGAACACATCGTCTCCAGTCTCCCATCAACACTCGACCCGTTCCTGCTTGCCTACCGACGGAACCGCTCCACTGAGGACGCCATCTCCTCTGCTCTTCACCTGAGCCTGGCACACCTGGAGGAGAAGAACACGCACGTGCGGATGCTGTTCCTGGACTTCAGTTCAGCGTTCAACACCATCATCCCACAACATCTGGTGGGAAAACTGGAACATCTGGGCTTAAACACACCCCTACGAAACTGGCTGCTAGACTTCCTCACCAACAGACCTCAGTCAGTCCGGGTCGGACAGAACACCTCTGATGTCGTCACCCTCAGCACGGGCTCCCCTCAGGGCTGCGTCCTGAGCCCCCTGCTGTTCACCCTGATGACACACGACTGCGTCCCCAGGTTCACCACCAATCACATCGTGAAGTTTGCTGACGACACAACGGTGGTGGGCCTGATCAGAGACGACAACGACCAGGACTACAGAGAGGAGGTGGAGCAACTGGTGGGCTGGTGCAGAGACAACAGCCAGATCCTGAACGTGGAGAAGACGAAGGAGATCATCGTCGACTTCAGGAAGAACCGGCCTCACCACGCTCCACTGCTCATCAACAGCTCAGCTGTGGAGGTGGTCAGCAGCACCAAGTTCCTGGGGGTGCACATCACGGACAACCTCACCTGGACTGTGAACACCACGTCACTGGTGAAGAGGGCACAGAAGCGACTGTACTTTCTGCGGAGGATGAGGAGAGCCCGCCTGCCCCCGCCCGTCCTCACGACCTTCTACAGAAGCACCATAGAGAGTATTCTGACCAGCTGTCTCTCTGTGTGGTGTGGAGGCTGCAGTGCCTCTGACTGGAAGAACGTGAGGAGAGTGGTAAGGACAGCAGAAGGGATCATCGGGGCTCCTCTCCCCTCCATTAAAGACATTTCATCGCAGCGCTGCGTGTCTCGAGCCCATAACATCATCAGGGACCCCTCACACCCCCACCATAGACTATTCTCCCTGCTGCCCTCTGGAAAGAGGTTCCGCAGCATCCGCTGCAGGTCCACCAGGTTCTGCAAAAGCTTTTTCCCTGCTGCCATCAGACTGTTGAACTGCTGAAGTACAAAAACGGACTGTGTACCACACCAGATTCGCTGATTTGCACATTTGCACATTGTATTGTATCCTGCAAAATTGATGCTGCACCTTAACCGGAAACGTACTGCAAAACTGTGTACAATGCAACTGTCTACTTTAAATCACTGCTGCACCCTACTGCATATTTGTCTACATTTGGTTTACATTGTTTACATTTCAACTGCCTACTGTTCACTGCTGCACTTTATCCGGAAGTAAATTGAAATTTATCCTGTAAGTGACTGCGATTGATCACTGCACTTTATCCTGTACTGTAAATTCACTGCAAGGTATCCTGTAGAGTTACTGCAATATTTCTGAGCTGTGTGAAAACGAAATTTCGTTCTGTATGCACTCTGTGTATACAAAATGACAATAAAGAAAGTCTAAGTCTAAGTCTCTAAGTCTTAAGTAGGGTATAATAACACAAGCTGAGTATTTAATCTCTTGCAGAGCTTTTAGAGAACATTTGCTTTTTTCTCTTTACAAACTTTGTGATATATTTTTGTTTTATTTTTTGTTGATCTTCATGAGTATTTAATATGTAGACATGTTTAAAAAATCCAGAATCAATAACGTCCCTGTTTGATCATAAGTCACCTTAATGCCTATCTCCAGCGTTCACTGGGTGAGAGGTGGGGTTCACCTGGACAGGTAACCAGTCTGTCACAGGACAACACAGAGAGACAGACAACCTTTCACACACACACTCCCACCTAAGGACAATTTAGAGAGAACAATTAACCTAACAGTCATGTTTTTGGACTGTGGGAGGACTGTGGGAGGAGTGCCCAGAGAGAACCCACGCATGCACAGGGAGAACATGCAAACTCCATGCAGAAAGACCCAGGGCTGGATTTGAACGCAGGACCTTCTTGCTGCAAGGCAACAGCGCTACCCACTGCGCCACTGTGCAGTCACTGTGGTGGATAGTAATTGTTAATAAGAAGGAAAGAACACTACTCATTGTAATTAAGAGAACGATGGATCTTTGTTTTTGCAATTTTATTCAAAGGCATCAAGTGTTTGTCTCTGTCCCAATGCAGTCAGGAAACAGAGCAAGAGAAAAAAGGCACACTAAAGTTTATTACATTCTGGATTAACATAAGAAGTGGGAGTAGCCTTCATCTGAGAAAATAGGAGTCCACTCACTGGTTCGATCCAGTTCTTATCTAACACAACTCCTTTCTGTCCTTGGTTAAACAAAACTTAATAATAAATCTGTAAGCATGTGCGGTTCTTTCACATGGGAAGTTTATGCAGGTGTCTCTAGACAAGATATGATCAGAGCTACATACATAAATTAAATTTTCCACAAGACACAGAGCAGAGATAAATTAATCACACCCATGGCCAATTTGTTGACAAGTGTCAGTACTAGGTGAAGTACCTGTGATACTTTTTGGTTGGTTTTGTTCTTTTTATATATCTTTCTGCGGGTGTAGAAGCAGACTCTGAGGATGTTATGTTGTACTCTCTTTTTCCTCTACTCTATTTTTGTCACCTTTTCTCCTTTTAACATTTTGCTTCATATTTTTTCTTCCCTTTCTTTCTCTTTTACTTGTATTTTACTTGCAACCTTGTTCCTGTTTAACCTCTCCAGCTGCCTCCTCACTTGACTTCTAGAGACAGAAAAATTGAAGAGGTAGGAAAAGGGAGAAGCACCATCTTCTGTTGAGAACAAACATGCAGAAGCAGGTGGTTCCATGGTTGAGGCGGAAGATAAAATATCTGAGGTGTTAAAGGGAAATTTTGTGTCAAAGGAGGGTGTGATGACTGTTTGGCTGTGGGCGGGAGACAAGGATGCTGAGCTTTTTCCTGAACTGAACCTGTTAAAGAATGTGTCTAGCTTGTTGTCTCTGTCCAGACTTCCATCTCTCTTATCCTACTTCTGCTTGAAGCCTGTGATCTTCTTCATCCCTGACCCGACATCTCTCATATTGTTCTGCTGGAGTTTGCTCCCCAGCTTCTTCCTGTACACCTCCTTGCTTCCTCATATCTTCACTTCTTATATTGTCCTCTCCATGTGGCTGGCACAGTGCATTTTTGAAAAAATCAAATTTTACCTCAATGTTGTGTTTGTAATTTAATGCAATATTTTTTTTTCAGTTTTCTCTGTCATGTACTTTTCAACAAATACAAACAATAAAATCAATCTGTTTCATAATAAACATTATTAGATTTATTTAAAGCACAGATTACAATAATCCGTCCGTCCGTCTTCTTCCGCTTATCCGGGGTCGGGTCGCGGGGGTAGCAGCTTCAGTAGGGAGGCCCAGACGTCCCTCTCCCCAGCCACTTGGGCCAGCTCCTCCGGGGGAATCCCATGGCGTTCCCTGGCCAGCCGGGAGACATAGTCCCTCCAGCGTGTCCTGGGTCTTCCCCTGGGCCTCCTCCCGGTGGGACGTGCCCGGAACACCTCACCAGGGAGGCGTCCAGGAGGCATCCTGACCAGATGCCCGAGCCACCTCAACTGGCTCCTCTCGACGTGGAGGAGCAGCGGCTCTACTCTGAGTCCTCCCCGGATGACTGAGCTCCTCACCCTATCTCTAAGGGAGAGCCCAGACACACTACGGAGAAAACTCATTTCAGCCGCTTGTATCCGGGATCTCGTTCTTTCGGTCACGACCCAAAGCTCGTGACCATAGATGAGGGTAGGAACGTAGATCGACCGGTAAATCGAGAGCTTCGCCTTTTGGCTCAGCTCTCTCTTCACCACAACGGATCGGTACAGCGCCCGCTTCACAGCAGACGCTGCACCAATCCGCCTGTCGATCTCCCGCTCCATCTTCCCCTCATTCATGAACAAGACCCCAAGATACTTGAACTCCTCCACTAGGGGCAGGACATCCTCCCCAACCCGGAGAAGGCACTCTACCCATTTCCGGTTCAAGACCATGGTCTCGGATTTGGAGGCACTGATTTTCATCCCGGACGCTTCACACTTGGCTGCGAACTGCTCCAGTGAGAGCTGTAGATCACGCCCTGATGAAGCCAATAGGACCACGTCATCCGCGAATAGCAGAGACGCAATCCTAAGGCCACCAAAACGGATCCCCTCAACACCTTGGCTGCGCCTAGAAATTCTGTCCATAAAAGTTATGAACAGAATCGGTGACAAAGGGCAGCCTTGGCGGAGTCCAACTCTCACTGGAAACGAGTCCGACTTACTGCCGGCAATGCGGACCAGACTCTGACACCGGTCGTACAGAGACCTGACAGCCCTTATTAAAGGGCCCGGTACTCCATACTCCCGGAGTACCCCCCACAGGATCCCTCGGGGGACACGGTCGAATGCCTTCTCCAGATCCACAAAGCACATGTAGACTGGTTGGGCAAACTCCCATGCCCCCTCCAGAATCCTGCTGAGGGTATAGAGCTGGTCCAGTGTTCCACGGCCAGGACGAAAACCACACTGCTCTTCCTGAATCTGAGATTCGACTATCCGACGGACCCTCCTTTCCAGAACCCCTGAATAGACCTTACCAGGGAGGCTTAAGAGTGTGATTGCTCTGTAGTTGGAACACACCCTCCGGTCCCCCTTTTTAAATAGGGGGACCACCACCCCAGTCTGCCAATCCAGGGGAACTGCCCCCGATGTCCACGCAATGTTGCAGAGCCGCGTTAACCAACACAGCCTCACAACATCCAGAGCCTTAAGGTACTCAGGGCGAATCTCATCCACCCCCGGGGCCTTGCCACCAAGGAGCTTTTTAACCACCTCGGCAACCTCAGCACCAGAGATGGGAGAACCCGACCCAGAGTCCTCAGGCTCTGCTTCCGCAATGGAAGACGTGTTGGTGGGATTAAGGAGGTTTGAACCATTGGATGCACATGGTCCTCCAGAAAGATTACAATAATAAAGGTAACAAATCTTTGGCTTTTCCTTGTTAACATATCTACCTTTTCAAGGTTCATGAAAAATGATATGTAAACATGTGGTCTGCACTCCTTAAACACTGCCAGAGCTTACAGTCTATAAATTGGACAGTCTATAAATAAATAAATAAATAAAATATACTGATAAAAAAATAACACTGATCTTCAGTCAGTAACATCTCGCATACCAAACTGCAGGAAAAGTAAGAATTTTTAACCAATTGAAATTGTTATAGGTGGAAAACTCACAAATGAACACAAAATAAATGAGTGTATGCTCTTATTAAGTCCTAACAATAATATAAATTATACATTCACTCAGTAACAGCAGCATTCAACATTGTAAAGTGCGAAATAAGTACACTATTGTCAGCCAGAAAGATTCTTCTGTGTATTTTTTAGGAGTTCACAGATTTTTTGCAAGGAAAACCAGTATGTCAACTTTTGGTGGTTTCAAAGATAAGCGAGTGCAAATCATTATATTCCCTCCAGAACTGAAAAGACGCTCTGAAGGAGCACTTCTGGCAGGGACACAGACATACTTGTGAGCCATATTGCACAGACGTGGAAAGTTGATCCTGTGCACCTTCCACCAGGCCAAGGGTGGCAGGAGTTATAAGCACGGCCGCTGACGGGGGGGACAAACAGGTCCATTGTCCCGGGCCCAGGACAGGGGGAGGGGGGCAAAACTGACACTCTGACCTTTAAAATACAGGCAAAGTAATTTTTCAGAAAGTATTTGTGTTAAAAATATTTAATATTAGAGTAACTAAATATATACATATATATCTGCATTAGGTATATATAATATGTTTTCTGTAAATAAGGGGCCATTAGAACTCCCCCCACCCCAACATAAAATGGTTTGACTATTAGGACGGCTGGCTGCAACTTTTTAGATGTAGGTAAGGTTTTTAGATGTCCGGCGCACAGAAATGAAAAGAGGAGAGAAAAAGAGAAGATGACATGAAAGGCTTGAGGGATTTTATGAGTAAATATTTTTACTTGTTATTTTAAAAACTGAGGATGAGTCAGGAACAGGTCTAGGAACGGAAATGCAGAGGAATGATGCCCATCCAGATCCGCAGGTAAGAAGCAATGCGTTTATCAGTGTGGTTTCAAAGTATAGCATCCGCTAGCTAATGTAAGGGAAAAAAACACCTTTTCTTTTACAGAAATACTTGAGTTTAGCGCCAAAAAAAGCAGAAAGCAGAGAGAGGGCAGAGGTCCAGGTTCAGACTGAAAGAGCCAGCTGAGGCGGGGAGCTTGGTGGACAGAGAGGAAGGAGTACAACGTAGCAGTTCTCCCGTCGCAACATGTGGCTTCGAGGGGAGAGACAGTGCAGGTGTTATGCCGAGAAGTGCATGCCTGGTGAGATATGCATCCCCTGTTGCAGGAGCGCGCCTCGCTCTGTACAACTGCATATCGACGAGGAAAACGGATTAAAATATGACCAACGGAGCTGCTTGTTCTTATATTGAACATATATATGAAAGGAAATATTATTTGGTGTGTAGATTTTAATTTGCATCATTCATTATGGGAAAGTGAAAAAGTTGATTATAATGGTAAAATTTTAGAAGATTTTTTAGATAGTAATTATTTAGCAAATATAGGACTGTGGTGGGCAATTTTGTCACTTGGAGTGAGCAGAACCATCTGCAGCTCAACGTGACAAAGACTAAGGAGCTAATAGTGGATGTGAGGAAGGCAAAAACACCTGTGACCCCTGTTTCCATCCAGGGGGTCCCTGTGGACACTGTGGAGGAGTATAAGTACCTGGGAGTGTACTTTAACAATAAGTTAGACTGGACTAGAAACACTGAGGCAGTCTACAAAAAGGGCCAAAGCCGACTCTTCTTCCTGAGGAGGTTGAGGTCCTTTAACATCTGTCTGACGATGCTGAGGATGTTTTATGAGTCTGTTGTGGCCAGCATGACCTTCTTTGCTGTCACATGCTGGGGCAGTGGGCTGAAGGTCACGGACAACAACAGACTTAACAAACTGATCAGGAGGGCCGGTGATGTTGTGGGGGAGGAGCTGGACACTCTGACCACCGTGGCAGAGAAGAGGATGCTGTCTAGGCTTCAGTCCTCTTGGACAATGTCTCACACCCTCTCTACGACACACTGGCCAAGCAGAGGAGCTCCTTCAGCAGAAGACTCCTCTTACCCAGATGCACCACAGAGTGCCACAGGAAATCATTCCTGCCTGTGGTCATCATACTCTACAATGCCTCCCTCAGAGAGTCAGACACCTCCCCTCTGTAATTATGACATTTATTAATTTTTTTGCTTTCTTTTTCACATTTTAGTTCTGTAAATATCCATATCTATCTATCTACAGGTGTTGGACAATGAAACTGAAACACCTGGTTTTAAACCACAATAATTTATTAGTATGGTGTAGGGCCTCCTTTTGCGGCCAATACAGGGTCATTTCGTCTTGGGAATGACATCTACAAGTCCTGCACAGTGGTCAGAGGGATTTTAAGCCATTCTTCTTGCAGGATAGTGGCCAGGTCACGACGTGATGCTGGTGGAGGAAAATGTTTCCTGACTTGCTCCTCCAAAACACCCCAAAGTGGCTCAATAAGTTTTAGATCTGGTGACTGTGCAGGCCATGGGAGATGTTCAACTTCACTTTCATGTTCATCAAACCAATCTTTCCCCAGTCTTGCTATGTGTATTGGTGCATTGTCATACTGATACACGGCACCTCCTTCAGGATACAATGTTTGAACCATTGGATGCACATGGTCCTCCAGAATGGTTCGGTAGTCCTTGGCAGTGACGCGCCCATCTAGCACAAGTATGGGGCCAAGGGAATGCCATGATATGGCAGCCCAAACCATCACTGATCCACCCCCATGCTTCACTCTGGGCATGCAACAGTCTGGGTGGTACGCTTCTTTGGGGCTTCTCCACACCGTAACTCTCCCGGATGTGGGGTGTAAGGGACCGAGCCGAAAAAGCAGAGAAGCACAGGGTAATCTTTGAGAAAAATAGTAACAAAATTTATTTACCACACGAACATACTTTTTCTCCTTCCTCTCTTAAACTGACACACAAGGGAAACATATACACTGGTTGATCAGACCATTTTGACACAAGAGGGGAACATAAAATACATTTACCTAAACAAAACTACAACAAAAGACCAAACTAATCAGTACAGTACTAAAATCAGCAACCTATGAGGAAGAGGACTTAAATAATTAAACTTTCCAAATTTAATTACAAAAGACAAAACCACATAGAAAAACCTAAACATTTCCAACTCCCCTTCTAAAACTAAGTGGAAGAGTCCAACTAAGCCTCCTTGTCATGGGGATCTTTTGCAGCTGGGGACTCCTTTCCTCTACTGGCCACACCCACATGACAGCCTCCCAGGAACTGGCAACTCAGATGAAAAGTATATTAGTTTAAAGTAAACAAAAAACACAAGAAATGACAAAATGAGTCAACTAAATGTGTGCACCCAAATAGTTAACCAATGTCAAATCAAAGTGAAAAAGTGACATGTGTTAAAGTAAAATATGACATTTATTTAAATGAAATCATTACCAAATCATTTGTTGTGTGGTTGCACATGCGGCCATCACATGGGGAAAACAGTATATCTATCACTATATATATATATTTATATATATATATATATATATATATATATATATATATATATATATATATATATATATATATATATAGAATATGTGAACAAAATAAAAATGTAATATTATTTTGGACTCCTGCTAATGTAGGTATTTTGGGAAATAAAAGAGCAGATAGGTTGGCTAAGGAGGCTATTAAAAAAGATATTGATATTTCTGTAAAGTTATCTAAATCTGAAGGCAAAAGTAAAGCTTGGAGAGAAAGCAGGAAGATATGGAAAATTAGGTGGGATAATGAAATAAATGGAAGCCATTTGTATAGGATACAAAATACAGTTGATGTAGTAAGGATTAGAGGAATGAACAGGTAGAAAGAGATAATTATAAATAGAATAAGAACCAGTCACAGTTTTTTAAATGGAACTCTTTTTAAGATGGGGAAACGTCTTACTGGTTTTTGTAGTTGGTTGTAGTTTTAATGTAGAAACAATGGAACATGTTTTTATTGGTTGTAGAAAATATGTAAATCAAAGAAGAAATAGAAAATGACACAGGACTAGAAGAAAGCTGTGGCTATCTAAAAACTGCTCAGTAAGTATCTAAGTTTTTTAATATAATGTATTAACGTATCCTTGTTGGGTCAGCCTTTTGTGATATGTTTGAGAACAGGCGCAGTTTAGCTAGCTAGCTGGGTAGCTAGCTTGCTCTTATCACATGTTTCGGATATCATATCCGTTTGTTACTTTTCAATCATTAGTGTTCAGTGGTTAAAAATGAATTTGATTTAACGTATGGGAAAAGATGTGACTGGTCATATATATAAATGTAACAGTGAAGGTCAGATGTGCTTGTACAATGTGAGGTGTGGACATGGTGTCGGGCTGACTGATATTTGATGGCCAGAAGTCTTTAAACCAATGCAGCAAACGGTTGAATGTTCTTTATGTAGAAATGTAGTTGCAGTTCCACATCTGAGTAAGATTTAATCCAGCTCTCTAGTTTCTAAATTTGCTTATTAATTCTCCCTTTTAGACACTCACAGTGTCCCCACAACACACATTAACCAGAATTACCTAGTGTGTTAAAAGCTGGTGGAAGGTTAGTCCCCAGAAGGACATGTTAACTGAGTGTAGGTTGGGTCCCCATAACTCATCTCTGAGGTGTGAGTACAGGACTAAAACCAGTTGCGATCCCTGAAAAAATTCATATTGTGTTTAATTTATAAGCTTTACTGACTTTTCTGTGTTTCCTGCAAACGTCCATGTCATACTGTTCGATGTTGTACCTTTTATGTGTCTGAATTTTAACGTAACTTTTACAACTTTCAGCATAACACTCCATTACATTGAAATGCGCTGGCAAGAACCTTGCATGCTCCTCCAAAGACACAGATGTTGTACTTATGCCTCAAGCTCCACATCACACATTATTTAGATATCTTCTGCAACATAGGTCATAGGGTTATGAACCCATTACTATAAAGGACTAGTTAAAATATATTTTATACTAACAGACTCCAAACTAGTCTGCCCAACCAAGAAAATTTTTAACTGCAAAATCAGAAAAAAAATATATCATATTACAAGATAGCCTGCTAAATCTGGCAACACTGATTATTTATTTAGTGTAGCATTCAATTAAACTGATTTTTATGATCTAAACAGAAAATAGTCTCAACTTTGACAACAAAGATGACAGAGATGACGACAAAGATGATGAGAACAATGCTGAGGAGGAGGTCTTCTGCTGTTGGTAGGAGTTGTTATACTATACGTTACTTTATAGTACATTTTTGTTGTTGCAAGTTTTCTTCCACTTTATGTATAACCTGGTTCAAGTGTGCAGTTCTTTGTAACCAAATGCAACTTTTGGAAAGAGGATGATTCTTACCGAGTATGCGAACTCCAAGAATTAGAATATATTTCAAAGATTGAATTTTCCTTTAACAAAATTTTAGCTTTTTTTCTTAAGCACAACAGAAGATCTGAATTGTTGTATTCACTGTTAATCTTACCATTAAAAACAAGTTGCTCTAATTTTCATAGAACTATCTGCAGTACAAATCCTTTCTCAAGATGGGAACAGAATGACACCACAACCATCCAGGAAATGTAAAAGACAATCTTCATCCTCATCAGATGATCAGGAGGATATGCCATTAGAAGTCAACACCACAATATCTTCCTCTAAAGGTAAACCAATATTTCTCAGTTTTGTTTGCTTGTAGTTTTAAAACTTAAAATGTTTTTAATATTAAAAATCAGACCTTACAGAGCAACAGGTAGCGTGTGTCCAGCAGTCTCTGGGTGAGAAGCGGATTATACCCTGGACAGGTCACCAGTACGTCACAGGGTAATACAGACACAGACTGGACAAACAACCATGTACCCACTCACATCTAAGGGCTCCATTAGCAAGATCCATTAGCCTAAAACTTGTTACATACTCCATGAGTACAGAGTTTTTGTCTTGTAGTCGGGTAGGAAGAATAAAGACAAAAGTTTGTTTTGATTCTGTGTATTCATACTGCACGAGACGTTCAGCTCCAGAAGTCAACACCATGTCACTGAAGATCAATTGATTGATCTGGCGGGGGACGGGGGCACAGAGAACTGAGCATGGAATAGGCAGAGAGCTGGCAGACACAAAGATCATGGTTTGCTCTGGCGCTATTTGGAAAGACTGCGAAACTGAGGATGTGCTGTGCTATGGTGGAGGGACTGCCCTGCTAGGATGCTTTATAGAGTAAACACTGCAAGTGAGAGGAAGTATATATATATTTTTTTATTATTTTTTTATTTTTTTTATTTTTTTTAATAGCTTTATTATGATTCCTGCAAGGAGAATTTCAAATTATATGGACATGACAATGGGAGAGTAAAGGAAGAACAAAAAGTGAAAGAAAAGAAAAAAAAGAGTAGAGGTGAAAGAAAGAGGAGATAAAAGGAAGAGAATGATAAAACGTCCTCTGTCTGCTCCATCACCTGGAAAGAGACACAAAAAGAACAGCACAACCAACAGACATAAAGCAACAGATACACTCGAATAACACCTAGATGCCATTGCTAAATCATATATATTATTATGAAGTATATTTGACTGCTTAAACCACCAGAGTTAAACTGAAGTGAGCAACTGAAGTTCAACAGATGCGTGAGACATTTCCACCTATCCAATCTAACCATTGCCATCTAAATCCTGTCCAATCACACTAAAGCAGTTGGACACCCCTTGAGGACAAAACTATTGCTCCAACGTTGTTGAGACAAAGCAGGGAGACCCTCCAAGACAGGGCTGAGAGATTAAAATTTGTTGTGGGAGTGAGACAAATTGTCTCAGTTCTCTTGGAGTATATAGCAGCCTTAACAGTCACGTTTTTGTACTGTGGGAGAAAGCTGTAGTAACCAGAAAGAAACCCACGCATGCACAGGGAGGATATGAGAAATCCACACAGAAAGACTCCAGTCTATGGTTTGTACCAAGGACAATTTTGATGAAAGGCAACAGTACTGTGCAACCTAGAAATATACAGTGAATGCAGTTACAAACAATTACAATTAACCTTTTGCCATCAACTTTTTCCCCTTTACTGTTCAGCTAGCATAAGCAATTGTCAATAACTGATGAAAGATGCTAATAAAAAGTATTTTTATCTTCACTTGTTTAATCAATTTTTAATACCATAGTATATTTCAGTACAGAAGCAAGATAGTGCTGGTAAATGATTAATTTACTTGGCAATTAGTTTTATTTCTGAATGTACACTGCAGTCACCCATGGTTTGTGTTTCTGTTTTTTTGACATATCACAAGCGTAAGTCTATAACATGTTGGCATTATATCGTGCAGTAAATTATATATATAAAATGTATTTGAATAGTATGGATTAAAAAGTTATTTTAAGTAAAATAAAATAAGTTTGATGTTGCTTTTTAGAGTTTGCATATTGCTGTGCTATTTAATATCACAACATTCATAAATGTATTTGTTAAATTGCTTCTTTTGATTCTTAGTTAACTTATCTGAACTTTTTTAAGGTAAAGCACCGCTGAAGAGAACTCCTTTGACCCCAGAAGAAGTGCAGGCTGTGGAAAGACACTTGAATACTTTCATTAAATCTTTCATTGTACCAGGAAAGTATAATTGTGAAAAGTGTTTAAAGGCTGAACCAACTGCTTTGAAAAAACAGAACATGGAAGAATGTCAAATTCTATGTTCACAACCACATAACAAACAAAAAGAAACTGCAACACTGTTAATTTTAAGACAGGAAAGGACATTTTATTTCAAGCATCTTTAGATGCTTTTAATTTAACTTTTAATTATGCTTCTTATATTTTAAGTTTCAAATGACTGTTCAATACAAAGAAATAAACTAGAAGTTAATTTAGGAAACAATTTTGTTTTAAACATGTTTAGTTAAATTCCAGCAGCATACCTGTGGTTTAAGTCAGCTTTTAAGTTAAGCAGATTCAAGGTTGTGCTCAATATCTGTTAATTTAGAGGTACAACCTATTTTCTTTTTTGAAATGTTTATGTAAAAATGGACTTAAAGTGCAAGTGCAACTGTTAGTTCAACACCTTGACACATTTAAGAGACCTGGAAAACATGTTTTTTTTCCTTCAGTCATTGGATTTCTTCCTGGTTGAAGTATCACAAAAAGTGTTCTGAAATGTTTTGTTTTCGTGTAGTCTTTTTCATGTTAGTGATGACTTACTGATGATTTGGTTTAAATCTAATATGGCTGACTAAATATCTTCATAAAAAGAAAGAAGGTCCCCAAAAGGTAAGTTGGTATGTGTAAATTATTTAAATAATATGTAAATCTGGTCCCCATCTGCCATGTTTTTTTAGAAAGTCAACAAGTCCTCATGAAGCATGGTCCAGACAGGTTGATGACCTTACTTTTGAAATTCAGGTTTTTTGTTTTTTTTTAGTTTTATTGAAAGGATCCCCATTAGCTACAGCTATGCTGCAGCTATTCTTCCTGGGGGTCCTGAAAAAATATATACATTAAAAAGAAAACAAAGAATACAACAAATAATTGAAAGAAAAAGAAAATATACAAACACATATACGAAAACATATACAACATATACACATATTAACGTAGATATGTACCCTCATGCGGGCATGAAATATGACAAATATAAAACATATTCTACACTTACACTTGTAAACATACCTACACATATACATACATACATATTCGCACACATATATGAATAAATATAAACAGTCAGTTATATTATTTTGATAAAAACTGTTTTACATATAATTTAAATTTATTGACATTATTAGCAAGCAGGATATGTTTTGGCAGATTATCCCATTCTTTCATGCCTCTAAACACAACAGTATTTTTTATGGCATTTGTTCTCACTATGGGTAACGTGAAATTACCTTTAGTTGCATGTCTAGTACTGTACTGGTGATTTTCTACACTGTAGGTAGGATTGCAGCAAAGCCATGTACAATGCAGATGACTCTTCCTGTGGCTCTACGGTTCCCCAGGAGTGAATGCTGCTTGTCGGGACTTTGATGCAATCAACTGGTTTCCTTATATAGGACATTTTTGACCAATCTGTATAATCTGACCCAATCTGTATAATATGATTGAACTTGATTTTGTAAAGTGCCTTGAAATTACATGTTTCATGATTTGGCGCTATATAAATAAAATTGAATTGAATTGAATTGAAGAAATTTGCATGTCTTCTCATAATGGATATACCTCTTCCCATTTTTGCAATAATTTTACTAATATGTTTTTTCCATGATAATCTAGAGTCAACTATTACACCCAGCAGTCTGGTCTCATGCACCTTTTCAATAACTACGTTGTTAATCTTAATATTAATTACAGGATTCTGATTAATATTATAATTTGAACCTAAAATCATGCAGTTAGTTTTTACAGTATTTAATGCCAGTTTATTTGATTTGACCCAATCTACTACATATTGTAATTCTGTATTTAAAACAGTTTCTAATTCCATTTGTGTACTTGCTGATGTGTATATATAGTTGAATCGTCAGCGTACATGACAATGTTAGCCTTATATAAAATATATGGTAAATCATTAGTAAAAATATTAAATAATAATGGACCAGACAACTACATTGGGGTACTCCACATTTTCTGATACATGAGAGACTGCCATTAAAAAACACTGTCTGTGTTCTATTTGACAAGTAACTGTACATCCATGTGATTGCAGATTGCTCAAACCCGTAACAGGATAATTTTGTTAATAACAGGCTATGATCTATGATGTCAAAAGCAGCAGAAAAATCTAAAAATACAACACCTGTAATATTTCTCTTTTCAGTCTCTCTAAGCCAATCATTAGACATGTGACTCAGTGCAGTGGCAGTGGAGTGACTTTTTCTGTAAGCATGCTGGAAATCTGTTAATAAATCATTAGTATAAAAATAGTTATTAATTTGATCGTGTACTATAGACTCCAGTATTTTAGATAATACAGGTAATATACTTATCGGGCGACTGGTGGAACCAGAGAAAGGCATTTTTTTAAAATCTTTGAGCAGAGGAACTATTTTAGCCTGCTTCCATGCCTGTGGGCAGGTATAGCAGCTAAAACTAAGGTTAATAATATGGGTTAGGGAGTTCGTCTTGCAATTGGTGGGTTGCCGGTTAGATCCCCCGCACTGACTGTCTCAGTCGTTGTGTCCTTGGGCAAGACACTTCACCCGCATTGCCTGCTGGCGGTGGTCAGAGGGCCCGGTGGCGCCGGTGCATGGCAGCCTCGCCTCTGTCAGTCTGCCCCAGGGCAGCTGTAGCTACTTACATAGCTCACCACCGTCAGGGTGTGAATGTGTGTGTGAATGGGTGAATGACTGAACTGTAGTGTGAAGCGCTATACAAGTACAAGCCATTTACTATTTACATGCTCTTTCAGGAGGAGTGAATGCTGCTTTGCAAGACTTGATGCAACCTGCTGGATTTCGTTAGATAGGAAACGTTTTGACCAATCTGTCTAGATGATTTGATTGAATTGAGTTTGTAAAGTGCCTTGAGGTGACATGTGTTGTGATTAAGCGCTTTATAAATAAAATTGAATTGACAGGGGGTTATAGAAGACAGAGCAGAGACACAAAAAAGCATAGAAGCACACATTGATCCTGTCAGGACTCAGTCAGCAGGGCCGTGTAGCTTGCTACCGGAAAGATGCCAGAGTGTTACCGTCGTGGTATGCAACCAGTCGTGGCCTCTAGCTTTGTGATCTCAACAGAAACTTAAGTGGTCCTGGCCACTTCTGTGCGGCTGGCTGCCGGCGGAGCCCACGGGCTCGTCCCCGCGGCTCTTGGGGGCGTCGGCATTGCGGTGGCTGGGGGATTTCCTTGGGGTCGTCTCTCCTCTTTCCTCGGGAGGGGAGGGGGTTGCAGATTTCCTGTGATGGCCCCTTTCGGGCGCACTGCTTTGGGGGCCCCTTTGGGAGTCCGGGGTTATGGGTCCCCTGACCCCTGCCTCTGTGCTCGGGGAAGGCGGGTCTTTGGTTCTCCACAACCACTATCGAGCTATTTCCTTCTGTATAATTTTCACCTAAACTAGTGCACTCTCACAAACTCCCACAGGTGCTGGGTCCCAGGTATTAAATGTTCACTTATATACAGAAAGCCTATAATTTATTTATTTTCTTTCACTTTCTTTTTTCAGGTATCACATTACACATGTCAGCTTAAATAATAATACATATGATTTAGCAATGGTATCAAGGTGTTACTCGATTGTATCTGTTGCTTTATGTCTGTTGGTTGTGCTGTTCTTTTTGCGTCTCTTTCCAGGTGATGGAGCAGACAGAGGACGTTTTATCATTCTCTTTCTTTTATCTCTTCTTTCTTTCACCTCTTCTCTTTCTTTTTTTTCTCTTCTTGTTCTTCCTTTACTCTCCTACTTTACCATTGTAGTGTCCAATTTGAAATTCTTCCTGCAGGAATCACAATAAAGCTATTTACATGCACAAATCAAGCGGAGCATTATGGTGAACAGTGACGTGCGGTCAGGGGAGGCAGGTGAGGCAGTGCCTTACCAGCCATCATGGAAAGAAAGAAAATATATAATCATAAAGTAATTTAAATTGTTATATTCATCCGGTGGTTTGTACTAAAAAATATTTATTTTTCATGTAGCTTCACCAATTTCGATTTTTATTTGTTCAAAATCGCTGAATTTTCTTATTTTCCCATTCAAATGCTTGGAAGCGATGCCGGTGAGGCAGCAGCGAGCTCTGCCTCACCTTGGATTGCGCAACCCCTGGCTCTGTGCTGGCTGCTAAGCGGAGAGAGCATGTTGCTGTACGGCGTCAATAAAATGGTTTAAACAAATTTAATATGTGAACTTATTTCCAATATTTTAGCTTATGTATATAATGTACAGTGCTTTTTGTCACCAACTGTGTTTGTGTAACGTGTTTCGTGTAATGAGCTATTATAAACGGCAGAAAACAGGTTCGAGGTGAGGCAGGCAGTTCTCTTGCCTCATGGCAGGGGGCGCTCAAGATCCCAGACGTTCGTCTTGTTCACTCCTCAACTGCAGAGTAAGTGACAGCAAGCTAGGCTAAACGATTCTGGAAGCAAGTCAAGTGCAGCGATAGATTATAATAGAGATAGTGATTTTTTTCCTCTCTTGCATTCATCCCTCAAAAACGGTGAGGGATGAATGCAAATCTCCTGGACAGCTTCTCAACTTTTTGGCCGAGAAGGATCTTGTTGTAACTGTTCCTGAGGCGACAAAGTTGCTCCAGCTCGTGCTCACGGTGCCAGCTACTACAGCGTGAGTGGAGCGGTCATTCTCAGCCCTGAAGAGACTGAAAACATACAGCAGGAACAGGACGGATCAAGGAAGGCTTTCTTCCCTGGCAGTGATCTCCATTGAGACAGAGAGACTTTTAAAACTGAAGGAAGATAAGGAGGACTTCTATTGCAAAGTGACGGATGTTTTTGTGCAGAAGGAGCGACGCATGGACTTCATTTATAAGTAAAGGTAAGACAGTAATAACTTTTATTTTGTTTTGTTTTTTAAGGAAATGTGTGTTTTGTGAGCTACAGTTTGTATGTGTAAGGATGCAGAAGTGAAACATAACATGTAAACTGCTGTCAATCTATGCATCTATTTGCAAATCTGATTCTGATGACGTCAGTGCCTCACCAGCTATGAACCTCACCGCACGTCACTGATGGTGAAAGCTGTTTGCTCCATTTGTGAAAGCAAAATCTATCGAGCTCTATTTGGCATTAAGACATAAATTCTTATTGCCACATTGCTAGACAAGACACTGGGGAAAAAAAAAAAAAAAAAGAAACTCAACACTCTTACCTTTGTGTCTACCAGGTTCCTCTGTGCTTCCGACGTCCTCCTCCTGTATCAAACACCTCCAAGTCCTTCACTCGTGTCAGCTCCTCACCTGAGCTCCTCTGGGTTCCTCTCGAGTCAATTCCTCATCCACGGATCCTGCTTCCTTCGGACATCTACTGGTCTCTCCCGCTGTCCTGGATCCTCGGATTCGCCGGTGCTGCTCTGACCCGTTCTCGCCTCTGCCCTCTGGTCTCTCGGACACCTGTTCCACCACCAACCAGGCACTGAGTCCACACCTCCTCCTCCCCGGTCCGTTTTCCCCACTCAGTGGTAAGCTTACGTCCAGCAGCACATTCCCCTTGTTCCTTGTTGTTAGTTAATAACTTCTCTCGTTCCCCTAGATTGCTCCGGTCTAGTGTCTTCCTGGTTCCCGTTCTTACTCTGCTCTGTACGAACAGATCCCTCTTTGTGATTCTTATAAATAAACCTTTTTCTAATCCATCTGTTTCCCGAGTGCATTCTGCATGTGGGCTAAACACATCAAGCCAAACATGACAGAAGAACACTCTGGCCAAACAGCACCAGCAGATACACTCGGTCGAACATTAACTGCACAACAGGATCAGATTCGGGGTTTAGAAGCCACGGTAATGGGCTTGCAAGGGCAGCTGCAGGGTTTAGCTTCCCAGCTCAACCAACTAGCGAGTAGGGCTAGTGCTAACCAACAACCAGCCACTTCCGCGTCTTTGAGCCCTTCCCCTGAACCTACGTCAGCAACTACGTCCCCGCCTGTAACCTAGTCCTCCTCGCCGTCCCCGGAGAAATTCTCCGGAGAGGCTGGAGAATGTGGTGGTTTTCTTTTTTAATGTTCCCTTGTGTTTAATCGGTCCCCACGTACTTTTTCCCATGACGATGCTAAGATTTCCTACATCTTATGGCTTTAAACGGGCCGAGCGCTGAGGTGGGCGGAGTCCCGCTTTCCAGACTGTCAGCAGTTCGGTTGCACCTTCAGCGAATTTATCTCTGAGTTTAAGACAGTTTTTGCTGCCGAATCTGATGAGGCCAACGGCTATTTACCTTACGTCAGCGGGGCAGACGAATAGCAGACTTTGCTATTGAGTTCCGTACAGTAGCGGTGGCTGCGGGTTGGGAACAGCGAGCACTTAAATCCGTGTTTTTCCAGTCCTTAGATGAGTCCCTTAAGGACGAACTCGCGCGTGTTGAACAGCCCGATACTTTGAATGAATACATCGCTCTGGCGGTCAGATTGGACAATCGCTTACAGGCACGCAGTAAGAGCCGCCCTGAGTGACCGCCAGTTTTTCGACCGGCTCTTAGCGAGCGCACCCCCACCAGACCCGTTGTAGCGCCTCCCTCACCACCGGACCCTATGCAATTGGGCCGTGTCCGACTTACACCTGATGAAAGGCAGCAACAAATGAGCTCTCGGCTCTGTCTTTATTGTGCCTCTCCTGCACATTTCATTAAGGACTGTCCCGATCGGCCAAAAGAACAAGTCCGCTGGTTGTAGAGGAGAAACCAGCGGACCAACATCAGTTATCTCCTCCGCGCCTCTGTTTTCCTGCTGTTATCGTCTCTGGCCGAGAAACGTTTAAGATGTCTGCTTTAATTGATTCGGGTTGTGACTTCAAGCTAATAGATCAAGCATTTGTTCAACAGGCCGAGATTGAGATGATTGCTCTTTATTCACCCCTCCAGGTTTCTGCCCTGGATGGGGGAGATCTTCCGAAAAGATCACTCATAAGACTATCCCTTTAGAACTCGTGGTTTCAGGTAACCACTGCGAACGTCTTTCGTTTCTCGTTTTCCCTGTGAAACAGGCACCCGTGGTCCTAGGCTTCCTGTGGCTTCAACATCATAACCCTTTGATTAATTGGGCCGGTCGCAGGGTTGAGACCTGGTCACCTAGTTGTCACGCAAGTTGTTTACAATCGGCTGTTCCTTTGCCTCAGATACCCGCTCTGCCCTGCGCTCACATAGATCCCGAGGTTTTCCCTCCGCGTTAGAACCAGTACAATCAGCCACCATTTTTACTAAGCTGGACTTACGTAATGCTTACCACTTGGTGCGGATCCGCCAGGGAGATGAGTGGAAGACAGCATTCTGTCATGTTTTGTAAACTGAACCCGAACACACCACACTCAGAGTTAAGTTTAAAGTGAGTTTATTGAAGAAGATGAATGGTGGATGATGATGACCAGAGTCAAGACCAGGCTGGAGCAGGAGGCAGTTAATGGCTAGAGCTGGTAAACAAGATGGAACCGGAGCACGGAGATGGCAAGACCAGCAGCACAGCAGAAAGGAGATAGGAATCCAGAACCACAGCAGGATAAACAGCATGACTGGATGAATACTTGCAGGGCTGGAGTGAGGGCAGGACCAGAATCACAGCAGGCAGATGGTAAACTCAGGCTGGACAAGAACAGGACAAGGTAAGCGATGAGCAGAGGAACCCAGAGGTAACAGTAACCAACAGAACGAACCGACAGGGGAGGACTGAAAGCAGGGAGCTTTCAGGAGGCTGACAGGTGTGCTGAGTGCTGGCTGATTAGTGGCTGACAGGTGTAGGTGATTAGTGGAGCATGCGATCTGGAGCAGTATGGGAGGCTGAGAGTGCCCTGAAATGTCCATGGTGCAACAGGCAAGGCTGCACCATGACACATTCAAGTTCCCACTTGGACATTTCGAGTACCAGGTCATGCCGTTCGGCCTGTGCAATGCCCCCGCCATTTTCCAAGCCCTGGTCAACGACGTCCTGCGAGATTTCCTCAACGTTTTCGTCTTCGTCTACTTACATGACATCCTGATCTACTCCCGTGACCCCTCCGAAGATTACAAGCATGTCCGATTAGTCCTCCAACGCCTCCTCGAAACCAAGCTCTTCGTCAAAGCAGAGAAATGAGAGTTTCACAAACCCTCCGTCACCTTCCTTGGTATCATCCTGGAGGGAGGTCAAGTGCGATCTGACCCCGAGAAGATCCGTGCCGTCCTCGACTGGCCCGAACCCGGTTCCAGAAAAGACCTCCAGCGCTTCTTGGGTTTTGCCAATTTCTATAGAAGGTTCATACCTTGGTACAGTCAGATCGCTGCCCCCCTTCATGCAGTCACCTCCACCCAGATCCCATTTACCTGGTCTCCCGACGCACACTCAGCCTTCGTCAACCTCAAGAACCGGTTCTCCCAGGCACCCATTCTCATCTATCCAGACCCCTTTAAGCAGTACATTGTTGAGATCGACGCGTCCGACACCGGTGTGGGAGCAGTCTTGTCCCAGGTGTCCGATGCTGACCAGAAGCTTCATCCGTGCACCTTCTTCTCCAGGCGTTTGTCCCCGGCGGAGAGAAATTACGACATCGGGGACAGAGAGCTGTTGGCCATCAAGCTCGCCCTGGAGGAGTGGCGTCACTGGTTGGAGGGGTCCGAGCAGCCGGTCCTTGTCTGGACAGACCATAAAAACCTGGAATACATCCAAACCGCCAGAAGATTAAATCCCCGTCAAGCCCGCTGGTCTCTGTTTTTCTCCCGTTTCAACCTCACCATCTCTTATCGCCCCGGCTCCAAGAACGTCAAGCCATCAAGCTGTACTCCTCCCCCGACTCTGAGAAGGAACCCGCAGCCATCATATCCCCTTCCTGCGTGCTTAGTGCTCTCCAGTGGGAGGTTCAAGACCTCATCACCCGTGCCCTACCTACAGATCCAGATCCCAGAACCGGCCCAACGAATCGTACCTACGTCCCTTCCACCGTAAGTTCCATCTCAAGTTATTCAATGGGCCCACTCAGAAAAGTTCTCTGCACATCCCGGAATCCATCGTACTGAGACTCTTCTCGCCCGTAGTTTCTGGTGGCCCACATTGTTTCAAGACGTCAAGCAGTTTGTCCTCTCGTGTCCCGTGTGTGCCCAAAACAAACCATCCAACAGACCTCCCGCCGGCCTCCTTCAGCCCTTACCAGTCCCTGAGCGTCCCTGGTCCCACATTGCCCTAGACTTTGTTACCGGACTTCCCTCCTCACAAAGCATGTCAGTCATTCTCACTGTAGTTGATCGATTCTACAAGGCCTGTCACCTCATTCCACTCCGTAAGCTTCCCTCCGCTCTCGTCACGGCCCAGCTTCTGGTTAAATATGTCTTTCGACTCCATGGTATACCCCGTGAGATCCTGTCTGACCGTGGTCCCCAGTTTACATTTCGGATGTGGAAAGAGTTTGCCGCGGCCCTTGGGGCCCGGTATACTCTGACCTCAGGATACCATCCACAGAACAATGGTCAGAGAGGATGAACCAGGAGCTGGAGACCGCCCTCCGTTGCCTCACATCCAAGAACCCCACTGAATGGAGCAAATACCTCCCCTGGATCGAGTATGCTCACAATAGCCACGTTTCCACTGCCACCGGTCACTCACCTTTCGAGATCTCCCTAGGTTACCAACCCCCACTCCTACCCGAGGACAACAACAAGATCACCGTTCCCTCTGTGCAAGACCACATCACCCATTGCCGTCAAGTCTGGACCCAAGCCAACCAAGCCCTCCAAGAAACCGCAGAGCAGAATCGCCGAGCGAGTCTTGCTGTCCACCCGAGACCTCCCCTCCCGAGCAGCCGCACGAAAGTTGTCTCCCTGATTCACCGGCCCTTATGAGATCACCTCAGTCATCAGTCCCACCACTGTTCGTTTTCGTCTCCCGTCCCACTCCCGTGTGCACCCTACCTTCCATGTCTCACAGATCAAACCTAGTGTCTAGTCCCTTGTGCCCTCCGGCCGAACCCCCTCCACCCACCCAGGACCACCAGGGACGCGTGATCCAAAGGATTGTGGCCTCCCGTCCACGAGGTAGAGATTCCCAGTACCTCGTGGATTCCCCTCAGTCATCTCAGTCATCTCTTCCCCGCCGGATCGTCTTCACCCAAACCTTGTCTGCCTGACAGAGTTTCCCACGTCTGCCTGTCACAGTTTATCATGTCTGCCTGCCAAAGTTTATCATGTCTGCCTGCCAGAGTTTCTCACGTCTACGCCTGCCAACCGGCCTGCAAGTACTCTCTCTGCTGTAGTCTTTCTGCTGTACTGCTGGTTCTGCTGCTACTCCAGTGCTCCAAGTACTCTCTCTGCTGT
Source organism: Fundulus heteroclitus (assembly GCF_011125445.2). Taxonomy (NCBI): domain Eukaryota; kingdom Metazoa; phylum Chordata; class Actinopteri; order Cyprinodontiformes; family Fundulidae; genus Fundulus; species Fundulus heteroclitus. The sequence continues at coordinate 842,175 of NW_023397077.1, read as the reverse complement.
GCTGCTGACTCAACTGCTACCCCAGCGCTCTAAGAACTCTCTCACCTGCTCTAAGGGCTTCCTGTTTCTGCAGCGCAGCACCCACAGCTCTCCAGTGCTTTCCGGTCCTCCAGCTTTCTCCCGTCCCTCAGCTCCTGCACTCAGAATTCACCCTGCTCCATCTCTGTTCCGCCGGTCGACAAAAGGTCCATCTCTGTTCCGCCGGCCAACAAAAGACCCGTTCCTGTCCAGCCGGCCGACGAAACACCTATTCCTGTCCCGCCGGCCGTCGAAAGCCCTGTTCCACCTGCAGACGAAAGCCCGGTTCCGCTGGCCGACGAAAGCCCAGCTCCGCCTCTGCCCGAGGCCACCTACACTCTCCAGTCCCGCCTCCCGTCTATTCGCTCCGGCCCTGTGTTTTCAAGTCTCCTAAGCTTCCCTGCGTTCTCAAGTCTCCTGAGCTTCCACCCCTGGACCTCAGACGGTCCAGTACTTTCCGTTCTGCACATTATCAATCTGGGACTGCCTTGAATTCATTTGGCAAAGATATATACGTCCTCATCAGTTTTTTGCAAATGGCCTCACAGACTCCGTTCACACACCTGTGGACTGTTGTTTTACTGACTTCAAATATCTCTTCCACCACCCTACTGTATATTTGGCACAGGTAGCGCGTTTGTATACAGCAATAGCAATGCACTTATTTGTAGGCACTGGCATCCTCAGACAATATGCAGCAGGCTCCACAAAAGGTCTCAAAGCTTGCATAGTTCATCAAATATTGAGCAGGTCATTTGGAAGTACTCAATCCATAGCTCTTCTGTGAAATTTGGGACTACAATTTACCAAAAATGCTGCATACATTGCTGCTCCCAAGTATGAGGAGATTTTTGCATTGCATTGCATTGAAATGACTGTTGTAATCTCAGCTTTTACCTTTTTGTTCTCTCTCTTTTTTTTCATAGTTGTCATGGTTTAGTTTAGTTTTTTTCCTGTTATTTTTCAGTTCCTCCTCTCACTCAGCTCACCCTACAGGGGTAAGACAGATCACCCGCTAGTACCATCTAATGTAGAACAGATTACTGGATCAATGTGTGCTTCTGTGCTTTTTGTCTGTCTTGTTGTGTCTCTGCTCTGTCTTCTGTAACCCCCAGTCGGTCGAGGCAGATGACCGTTCATACTGAGCCCGGTTCTGCTGGAGGTTTTCCTTCCCGTTAATGGGGAGTTTTTCTTTCAACGCCCGCTTCTGGTTCATCTTGCCGGGGTCGCCGTCCGCAACGCCCGCCTCTGGTTCGTCTGCCGGGGTTGCCATCCGCGACGCCCGCCTCTTGTTCGTCTCGTTGGGGTTGCCGCCCGCGACGCCTGCCTCTGCTCTGTCGTGGTTGCTGTCCACGATGCCTGCCGCCTCTGGTTCTGCTTGGCCGGGGCCGCCGAAAGTGGCGCCCGTGCCAGACCTTCCGGTTCGGCCGGGGCCGCCAACTGCGGCGCCTGTGCGTCCGGAGTCTGCCTCGCCAGGGTCGCCCTCCGCGACGCCCGTCTCAGACTTTCCTGCTCGGCCGGGGCTGCCGACTGCGGCACCCGTGCCAGATCATGCCACACCAGAAGGTGTATGACCAAGACGCTGCCGCTCTCCTAGCAGCCGTCACTTCCTGCACTCTGAAGGGGTCCCAGCACTCAGTAGGTCCCAGTCCCTAGTTGTGAGTTGTTTCACCTCTTCCTTAGTTTCTGGGTTATTTAGCGCTCCTTAGTTCTGAGTTATTTAGTGCTCCTTAGTTCTGAGTTATTTAGTGCTCCTTAGTTCTGAGTTTTTTTGCGCTCCTTTTTTTTTTTTTTTTTTTTATTATTATTATTTATTTATAGTTTTCAGAATTAAACAACCAAGGCAAAAAAAAAAAAAAAAAAAAAAGCAAATACAACAACAAAAAGTAAACAAGCACAACAATAATAAAATGTATTCCAGGTTTTTATGGTCTGTCCAGACAAGGACCGGCTGCTCGGACCCCTCCAACCAGTGACGCCACTCCTCCAGGGCGAGCTTGATGGCCAACAGCTCTCTGTCCCCGATGTCGTAATTTCTCTCCGCCGGGGACAAATAAATAATAAATAATGTCAGCTTACTGGAAAAACTGATAAAAGAGGATAGAAGAGTAACTTGTCAAACCGTAGAGCATAATAAAGCACGAGACACGAGTCAAAGGGAGCAACAGACAATTCTGGAGATATTGTATCAAGCAGTTCACCATTAAAAAAAAACAGAATATCAATAAAAAATGAAAGCAATAAATGATAATGACAGTAATAACAACAATGATGAGTAAGAAGAGGGAGAGAGAAAAAAAGTACAGGTCCAAACGAGTACCACACTCATTATAACCCATTATTTTGAATGTATCTATTAAAAGGACCCCACACATCAAGGAACTTATGATGGTTGTCTGACAAAGAGTATCGAATTTCTTCGAGATAGATACAGGATACCATATCATTGAGCCATTTCTTAAAGCAAGGAGGGGTAGAGGATTTCCATTCCCGCAGAATAACCCGTTTTGCAACCACCAAACCAAACATTAGAGCCTGCTGCAGAGACATGGGAAGAGTAAGTGAGAATTTAGAGCAACCCAAATTTATCAAATCATTATGCGGATATAGAACTTTGCCATAAGCGTTACTGTAAAGTTTAAATATTCTGCACCAGAAGTCCTTAAGCTTAGGGCAGGAGCAAAACAAATGGCCCAAAGTCCCATCATCTGATTTACATTTGTCACATATTGGTGAGACACTGGGAAATAACTTGTTAAGTTTGGTTTTAGAAAAGTGCAGATGATGGATCACTTTGAATTGAATAAGTTGCAATCTAGAGTTAATGGAACAGGTTTTGATTCTTGACAAGCTTAACTCCCACAGCTTATCTGAAATTTCAACTAGTGTATCCGAAGCCCAGGCCTTTTTTATATGATTAGTAGATGGAGATGCACTGAAAAGATTAACAAACTGAGAGATTAGCTTTTTAGAAGTGGGGGGCTTTTTGATAAGCTCGTAGAAACTATGTTGTTCTGAAATGGTTTCAAAGTGAGGAAAATGTTGTCTGACAAAATTACGAACTTGCAAATACCTGAAAAAGTGGCTAGAAGGAATACCGAATTTAGATTGGAGTTGCGTGAAGGAAGCAATGTTATTATCAATGTATAAATCCTTAACAACAGCTAAGCCCCTATTTAACCAGTGCTTAAAGACTACGTCCATATTACCTGGCTTAAAAGCTGCGTTCTGAAAAATAGGAGTATAGATCGAAAAACCAGGGAGATTCAGAACAGTCTTTATCTGCTTCAGAATCCTGAATGAATTTTTTAGTATAAAATTATCCTTCAGCAACTGAAAAGGGAAAGAAAAATTGGAAAATAGTACAGCAGAAAGAGATGAAGTAGTAAGTGTCAAGGACACAATGTTTTCATTTAGCGGCCAATTGGGCAACAGTGAGTCAACCTCTTCACCCCTTGGACAGACATGACTCCAAAAAACCCAGGTTCAATTCAATTCAATTCAAGTTTTATTTATATAGCGCCAAATCATGAAACATGTCATCTCAAGGCACTTTACAAAGTTAAGTTCAATTATATTATACAGATTGGGTCAGATTATACAGATTGGTCAAAAATGTCCTATATAAGGAAACCAGTTGATTGCATCAAAGTCCCGACAAGCAGCATTCACTCCTGGGGAAGCGTAGAGCCACAGGGAGAGTCGTCTGCATTGTACATGGCTTTGCTGCAATCCCTCATACTGAGCAAGCATGAAGCGACAGTGGGAAGAAAAACCACCCATTAACGGGAAGGAAAAACCTCCGGCAGAACCGGGCTCAGTATGAACAGTCATCTGCCTCGACCGACTGGGGTTACAGAAGACAGAACAGAGACACAACAAGAGAAACAAAAAAGCACAGAAGCACACCTTGATCTAGTAATCTGTTCTACATTAGATGGTAGTAGCGGGTGAGCCGTCTTCTCTGGATGATGTCACAGTTAACAGAACGCCAGACCAGGTGTACCTACTATGAAGATAAAAGAGAGAGAACAGAAAGTTAAAGCAGAAATGACAACACATAATGCATAATTGAAGAACAGTAGAACTCAATAGAGTGAGAAAATTAGATCCTGATATACTCCAGTAACCTAAGCCTATAGCAGTAAAACTATAAAGGTAGCTCAGGGTAACATGAGCCACTCTAGTTATAAGCTTTGTCAAAAAGGAAAGTTTTAAGCCTAGTCTTAAAAGTAGACAGGGTGTCTGCCTCACGGACCAAAACTGGGAGTTGGTTCCACAGGAGAGGAGCCTGATAGCTAAAGGATCTGCCTCCCATTCTACTCTTAGAGACTCTAGGAACCACCAGCAGACCTGCAGTCTGAGAGCGAAGTGCTCTGTTAGTAACATACGGGGTAATCAGAGCTCTGATATATGATGGAGTTTGATTATTAAGGGCTTTATACGTTAGAAGAAGAATTTTAAATTCTATTCTTGATTTAACAGGAAGCCAATGAAGGAAAGCTAAAATTGGAGAAATATGATCCCTCTTGTTGATTTTCATCAGAACTCTTGCTGCAGCATTTTGGATCAGCTGAAGGCTTTGAACTGCATTTTGTGGACTTCCTGATAGTAAAGAATTACAATAGTCCAGCCTTGAAGTAAGAAATGCATGGACCAGTTTTTCAGCATCACTCCTGGACAGAATGTTTCTAATTTTGGCAATATTCCGGAGGTGAAAAAAGGAAACAATGGAAACCTGTTTAATATGGGATTTAAATGACATGTCTTGGTCAAAAATAACACCAAGATTTTTTACTTTATTACCAGAGGCCAGGTTAATGCCACCCAGATTAAGTGATTGGTTAAGAAGTTTATTTTTTGAGGACTCTGGCCCAAAGATTACAACTTCGGTCTTGTCAGAATTTAGATGCAGGAAATTTAAAGTCATCCAGCTTTTGATGTCATCAAGACATGACTGCAGTCGAAGTAATTGATTGGATTCATCAGGATTTATGGATGAATATAGCTGAGTATCATCAGCATAACGGTGGAAATTAATCCCATGCTGTCTGATAATTTTGCCTATCGGAAGCATTTATATAGTAAATAGAATTGGTCCAAGGACTGAACCCTGTGGTACTCCACAGGTGACCCTAGAGTTTGAGGAAGATTTATTATTAACATGAACAAATTGGAATCTGTCTGACAGATAAGATTTAAACCAGCCTAATGCTTTCCCCTTAATCCCTACAGTATGTTCAAGTCTTTGTAGGAGAATATTGTGATCAACTGTATCAAATGCAGCACTGAGATCTAACAGGACAAGTATACACACAAGTCCATTATCTGAGGCCATGAGAATATCATTAGTGACCTTCACCAGAGCTTTTTCAGTGCTATGATGAGCTCTGAAGCCTGACTGAAACTCCTCAAGTAGGTCATTACTTTGTAAATGTTCACAAAGTTGATTAGCAACTACTTTCTCAAGAATTTTAGATAAGAAAAGAAGATTAGATATAGGTCTGTAATTTAGTAACTCATCTTGATCAAGAGAAGGTTTCTTAAGTAAAGGTTTAATAACAGCTACTTTCAAAACCTGTGGTACATAGGTTCTGATATTACAAGCCCAGTAATAATGACGAAAAACAGGAAGCCCTAGTCCACCCTCAGCAGTAGGTTTCTGAAGATGAGACTTTGAGATTCGGGGGTGTTTACCAGCCCAGATAAAAGGAATTATAATGGAATCTATCATCTTAAAAAAAGAAGCAGTGAGATAAATGGGTATATTTTGAAAAAGATATGTGAATTTCGGGAGGACCACCATCTTGACAACATTAACACGACCTATCAAGGAAAGAGGAAGGAGCTTCCACCTGTCCACCATAGATTTAAGCTTGTTGATTAATTCCATAAAGTTATGTTTAAAAAGGAGTCTAGGGTCCCTTGTGATGTTTACACCCAGATATTCAAAATGACTAGATGAGTCATTGAATGGGAGGTTACTAAGAAAAGCAGTGTCCAGACCATCAGAAAGGGGCATAAAAAGACTTTTGTCCCAATTGATAGTAAAACCAGAAAAAGTGCCAAATTTTTTTATGAGAGTAAGAAGCGGAGAGAGAGAGATTGTGACATCTGAAAGAGTCAAGATAATATCGTCTGCATAAAGGCCAATGGGACTAACTGTAGCATAGTCCGAAATGCCAGTGATCAACGGATGGGTCCTGATGGAAATGGCAAGGGGTTCCATGGCCAGTGCAAATAGTAACGGTGAGAGACAGCACCCCTGTCTGGTACCGCGATGTAATGAAAAAGAGGCAGACCTGTCATGATTAGTTAAAACTGAGGATTTGGGGTGAGCGTAGAGCATTTTTAGTAATGTCATAAATTTAACACCAAACCCAAATTTTTGGAGAACCAAAAACAAATAGTCCCACTCAATTTGATCAAATGCCTGTTGAGCATCCAAAGAAATAACTGCAGAGGCAGGAAGGTTGTTCCGATACATAACATGTAGGAGTCGACGGGTATTTGAAAAAGAATACCTATCAGGGATGAAGCCAGTCTGGTCAGGACGGATCAGGCGTGCTATATACTTGTTTAAACGGGTAGCTAATACTTTTGCAATTATTTTTTGGTCGTAGTTTAGTAAGCTTAAAGGACGGTATGAGGCGACATTAGAGCAATCCCTGCCTTTCTTCAGGAGAAGACAGATATTAGCATCATACAAACTCTGAGGAAATACTCCCTCCCTAACTGAAGAGTTCACCATACACAGAAGAAGAGGGGCAACCAGATCCAAATGACTTTTAGAAAATTCTATTCCAAACCCATCAGGGCCACAAGCCTTACCAGAGGATAATGAGCGTATTGCAGATTTAATTTCTTTAATTGTCCAAGTCTACCATGGCGGATTCATCCAGAACAGGTACGTTTAAATTATTTAAGAAGTCCTCAACATCAGAACTGATGGCAATTGTCTTGGAAGTGTATAAATTGCTGTAATAATTGAAAAAGGCTTCATTTATGAGTTTAGGGTCAGTTAACATTAGTCCAGAGGGGGAATACATTTTATGAACAGCTCTATCTGCAAGTGTGCCTTTTATTTGTCTGGAGAGCAATCTATCAGGCTTGTCCCCTAATTCAAAATGTTTTTGTTTAAGTCTGCGAATGTAATTACCAACTTGTTCCCCGAGCATGTGATTATATTCAGATTTTATCTTCAGGATAGCACTAAGTGTGTTTTCATCATTTGAATTCTGGTAGCCGTCCTCCAAAACAGACAATTTAGCCTGAATGTCTGCAAGACGCTGTGATTTGACCTTTTTGACTGAAGACTGATAAGAAATAATATTTCCCCTTAATACCACTTTAAATGACTCCCACAAAACTGAGTCAGATACCTCACCATTGTCATTAAAAAAAAAGAAAATCTGAGATTTTAGCAGAAACATAGTCCTGAAATGTTTGATCAGAATTGATAGGGGGGATATATTTCCAATTAAACGACGGAGCATAAAGATTAAAGTGAATCTGTAGTAAGAGAGGCGCGTGATCTGAAATTAAGATGCTGTGATACATTGAGCTGACTGTGTGTGAAATTAATTTAGAATCAATTAAAAAGTGGTCAATTCTGGTAAAACTACCATGGGAGGGGAAAAAAAAAAGAGTATTTACGATCAAAAGGATGCTGAAGCCTCCAGATATCAACTAAATTTAGTGACTGCATGAGATTATTTAGAACCGGGACTGATTTCAAAGAAGAAGCAACTTTATTGGAGGACCTATCCAGCAATGGATCGAAATAACAATTGAAGTCACCTCCTATAATTATCTCCCTATTATTACATTGTGCAACAATGTCAAATATCTTGCAAAAAAATCTGTACAGTCATAATTTGGGGCATAAATATTTAATGAAGCAACAGGAATGGAATTGATATCGCCAGTGACAAGCACATAACTACCCCCTGAATCTGCAGACATGGAATTAAAGATAAATGGAATGGATTTGCGAATAAGAATTGCGACCCCTCTAGCCTTGGAAGAAAAATTTGACTGGTAAACCTGTGACACCCATGAAGATCTCAACCGTCTCTGCTCATTTGGTTGAATATGCGTCTCCTGAAGGAAGACAATATCAGAAGAGAGTGATTTTAAATGTGAAAACACTTTTGCTCTTTTAAGCGCCTTACCAAGCCCTCTACATTTCCAGCAGACAAAATTTAAAGGACTCATGCCCAGCTTAGAAGTATTATTATCCTGCATGTATCATAATGTAAAAACAGCAGCTGACAAAGTGAACACAACACAAGAGTTTTAACAACAACAGAACAAACATAAAATTCCCAAAACTCACCCCAGCCGCAACAGGAACTAAGCGGCATATCCCTCAATCTAAAGTGGAGGCTGCCGGATAACAGAGAGGAAACCACGAGAAGCCTAAGCCCAACAAGCCGTGTTTACCTCCAGAGGAACTATATAAATGTTAATGTGCACCAAGACTTAAATGAGCGCTCCCGCAAAATGCTTAATAAAGTCAGTCGATATGAGACAATGAGTTGACAAACTGCTCTGCGTCGGCCGGTGAAGTGAAGGTTTTCACCGTTTCATTTAAGGACACTTGCAGCTTGGCAGGAAAACGCAGGGAACATTTGGCTCCAGCTTCCACCAGCCTTTTCCTCACGGTGTTGAATGCCTGGCGCTGCGCTGAAACCTCTGCCGTGTAGTCTGGGAATATGAAGACTTTCTGGCCGTGGTACAGCAGCGGGGATTGTTGTCGACTCAGCCGCAGAATATTCATCACGTCGCGATCATTGTGCAATCTTGCAATAAGGATCCGAGGTCGTTCATTGGAAAGTGGCTTGGGTCTCGGGGCGCGGTGGACTCTGTCTATTTTAACGGGCTTGGGAAAGTTGTCCTGTCCCAGCAGCTCTGGGATGAACTTTGAAACAAACTCTGCAGGATGACCAGCCTCTTCCCCTTCCTTGACGCCAACAATACGAATATTTTGTCTGCGCGCGCGCCCTTCCAAGTCATTCACCTTTGTTTTAAGAAGGCCGTTAGCCGCCGCTAGCTCGCTGCAAGTTGCCTCCAGCGCCGAAACACGGACATCTGTAGCTGATAGAGCCGCGTCTATGTCGTCTATACGGTGCTGAACCTCACTTTGCTCTGTCTGCAAGGTTGTTAGACGAGCCTCAATGGAGTCCAGGCGACCTTCCAGTGATTTCTTGAGAGAATCCACGAGGGTGTAGACTTTAGAGAGTTCATCTTTATGGCTATTGACGGCGGCTAAAATAGCCTCGTTGCTAACAGCAGAGCGCGCATGAGCGGTCAACTTCTGGGCTTCGTCCTTCCTTGGCATAATGTAAAATGCCAAAACTGCAATATTCTGAAGAAACAGGTGCCTACTAGTCCTCCGGCGAGAAAACAGATAACTTTGGTGCAGTAATTAAATGATAAATGAAGGCAGTGACATGGAGCTCTGTAAAAACACGTCTACTCCATTACAGCACTCTAGCGCCCCCTTGCGCTCCTTAGTTTTTTGAGTTATTTCTGCATTCTCTAGTTTTCGTGTTCATTCTAGCAATCTAGTCTCTGTCGTCCTGGCGCTCACTAGTTTTGAGCCGTTCTAGTGTTAGACGCCCTCTGATTCCCGGCGTGTTTGACGCCCTCTTATTCCCGGCGTTTAAATATTCTCAGTTCCCTGGCGTTTTAGATATTCCCTGTTATCCCCTAGCGTTTCCGTACGCTTGTTTTCCCTTAGCGTTGTAGACGCTTTTTTGTGTGCCAGCGTTTTAGACGCTTCTCTGTTTGCCAGCGCTTTAGACGCTTTCTGTTCACTAGCGTTTTCAGACGCTCTCAGTTTGCCTGTGTTTTCTACGCTTTTTGCCCCAGTGTTCTCTATTTTGGTTCGCCCTGGTTGGGTAGTTTTTTGTTTGACCCTAGCCCTCCATCCTGAACCTCCCTCCACCCACCCTGGTTAGATTAGTTTTGGTTCATGACAGTTAGCAGCAGCTTTTGTAACTCCTGAGAAACTACAAGGTAAGCTAGTGAAGACATCTGCTGCTGTTCTTTCAAAGATAAAATTGTGGATTCATTTCATTTTCATTTCAAAAGTTTATTTCAAACCTGCACACATTTTACAATACATATACTGATAAACAATACATATGCATGGCTTGGAAGGGGGATGGAAGAAGCAAAAGCTTATACATGTCCAATCCCCTCCCGCTAATCCCAGGGACACTCCCAAGACCTGCAAACGACAAGACAAAGACAAGACAAACGACACATCCACACTCATGCATACAAGACAACACACTGGCCAAACGATCCCCTTCCCTACACCACACCACCCTCATAGAACATCACTCACGCTCTTCCAGGTATTTTCTCAGGACATCCCGCTTAAATATTTTTTTAAAAAGATTTATGTTTTCACAACACTTTTGTTCCTCTGCTAAACTATTCCAGAGGGTGACACCACGACTTGAGATGCACATTGATTTCAATGTATTTCTTACTTTTGGTTGGTATAATTGATTTTCACCTCTAAGATTATAAGTGCGAAGTGCCTCCCGTTCCTGAAAGAGTTTTAAGACATTTTCTGGAAGAGAGCCAGTTGACGCTCTGAACATTATTTGCGCAGTCCTTAAATTTACAAGATTAAACAATTTTAAATTGGAAGATTTTAGAAACAATAAATTAGTAGTATGTAAATAATTTACTTTATGAACGATTCGAAAAGCTCTTTTTTGTAGTGTAACCAGGGGCTGAAGATTGGTCTTAATGTTGTTTCCCCAAACTTCAATACAATAATTCAGATATGACATAACAAGTGAATGATACACAAGGAACAATGCATTTTGACTGAGGAAGTGACGTACTCTGTTCATCACTCCCACACATTTTGCAACTTTTGTGCGCAAATAATTAATGTGATCTTTCCAGGACAATGTCTCATCTATAATCACACCCAAAAAAGCATTTTGTTTAACCCTCTCTATGCTTACATTATCAATAATAATTTCAATTGGTACATTAGTTTTCCGTTTGCCAAATAACATTAGTTTAGTCTTTTTCAAATTTAATGATAATTTATTGTTGTTGAACCATTTCTTTAACTTGTTCATTTCGATTGTTACTTGCGCCAAAAGTTGCTCCAAGTTGTCTCCAGTGCATACAATACTAGTATCATCCGCAAAAAGTACAAACTTCATAACAGAAGACACATTACAAATATCGTTTATATACATAATAAATAAAGTTGGACCCAAAATGGAGCCCTGCGGTACTCCACATGTTATGCCCCTGAGCCCAGATTTATGTTGTCCAAACTGTAAAATTTGCTTTCTATCCTCCAAATAGCTCTGCAACCACTCGTTAGGTAACCCTCTGATGCCATACCTTTCCAACTTTTTTAATAGTAAGCCGTGATCAATAGTGTCAAATGCCTTCTGTAAATCAATAAAAATTCCCCAAACAAATTTACATTTATCAATGCCATCTGTAATGCTTTCAATTAAATCAATTAATGCAAGTGATGTGGACCTGTTTTGTCTGAACCCATACTGGCTTTCGGTTAACAATTTGTTTTGTTCTATGAAACTGCGAAGCCGACAATCAAATAATTTTTCTAAGATTTTAGAAAACTGTGGCAAGAGTGAAACCGGACAAAAGTTGGTGAAAGTATTCTTATTTCCAGATTTGACGAGTGGGATTACTTTAGCAGTTTTCATTCTGTTGGGAAAGAGTCCATTTTGGAAGGATAGATTGCAAATGTGTGTAAATGGTTTGATGATTCTTTCTGCCACCCCTCGAACCAATCTCATGTCTAAGTCATCTATGTCACGTGACTTTTTGTTTTTACATTTTTTAAATACACTCAAAACCTCTTGTTCATTTGTAGGGGCCAAAAACATTGAATTGAAATTGTTATTTATTAATTTACTACACTAATCGTCTCCAGTTGGAATTTTCCTAGCAAGTTCTGGTCCTACATAAACAAAAAAAATCATTAAACCCATTTGCAATCTCTTTTTTGTTTGTTATAACTGTATTGTTCTCAACAATATATTCCAGGGGTGATATGGACCACTAGATCCACGTCCAATGACAGTGTTAATAACATTCCAAATTCCCTTTATATAATTTTTTTTCCTATTAAGTTGATCAGAATAATATTGTTTCCTACATTCTCTTTTTATACATGTTAACATATTCTTGTATCTTTTATATTTAAAGTCTGCTTCTATTCAGACAAAACAGGTGTGATAGCATCGGCTAACTGTATGTCCTCCTGCACTGCCATGTTTATGTTGGCTCAGCTGTGGGCTCGGCAGGTATTGCTTTCATCATAGGGATCTGTACCACCTTAAACCATGATACGTTAATGTGACTAGAGCAGTGGCTGTTTCATAAGCGTATCAACACTCCTATGGTGAACCGTTCTTCCATGAGTGTTTGGGTCCTGTGTGATGGTGACGTAGACAACTGACCCCACTGCGGATATGGGCATAAGTCCTAAATTTAGTTATTTTTTTGGTTATAGGATGCATCCCCCGTCCTAATTTCTGTAGTTACTATTATGATTTTATATTTGGTGGTTTGGTGGATATCATCTGTTTGGTTTTCTTATTTTGGTGGTTTGTCTTCTAATCCAGATATTTGCGTGCATTATTGTATGTCAATGTTAATTTTCATTAAATTTTACTTTGTTATAGCGTTCTGTAAACCCTGCTAATTTTGTCATTTCCCTTTTCAGTTGCTGAGGACTAGTGGCGGTATCTTCCTATTTTTGTGTGCTGTTTTCCTGAGTTTGGGTTGCCTCACCAAGTGTCTGGGTGTCTTACAGGTTTTATTTTGCTGTTTGGTGAATCTTGGTGAATCACTTCAACTTGCCCTTGTCCAACTGGTAAACTCAGCTTCTGATTAGGTTATTTTCTTTACTCAATTTTGAAGGTATTTTACAGCAAATTTAATAAACCTCATTTTAAAATTTGGAAACAGGGCTCCATACAAACCTGTGTGCTTAAGAAGGGATTATATTCCCTAGGTGAAACTCTTAGGGTGGCTTATTTTCTTGTGTGAACCTGTATTTTGCCCAGCATTTATTTAGTCACCCCATGTTGCCACACCTATACATGCCTCTCACAGCCAGTCTCTGCCAGATCTTTGAAAACAATTGAGTGAATTAGTGTCCAGCATTCTTGTCTGCATTGCCTGATCTTGACCCAGTTTTCTCAGCCTTAGATTCTCCTGTTCCACCATGTCCTCTCTCGTCACCTCATCGGCTCTCTGATTTCTTTCTTCAAGTTTAAACTCCAGTAACTTCATCCATCAATGGAAAAAAACATTAAATGCTGTGCTTAGAGGTCGTGATGTTTATTGCTTTAACATGCAGTCTGCATATTCTCTTCTAGAAGTCAGTTTCTACCACCATCTTTTTCAGACCTATTAATGTCAGTGGTATTCCACCCATTTTGTGCATGTGTGCAAACACATTGTACATGTATGGTAAAAGGCTTTTATAACTCCTGACATTAGACAAATCTGTAATGATTCATTCTTAGCCATTACACTCCTATTTTAAAATTCCCACTAGTCTTAACCAGACAAAAAATAGTTTCAGGATTATATGTCAGTGTAAGTGAGGAGTAGATCATAAATACGATTAAACTGCCGTTAGCCCAGTTGTTGTCTGAATTGTGAACCTATTCCAAAAGATCTTAAACTAAAAGTAAAAGTGCCAGCTCTAGTGTTCCGGCTAAGAGCCACTATACCAGTTAATCTGGCAAATAGATGAACATACACTAAAGCTGTAATTTTATAAATCACTTTTATTCATGATTTTTCATTTAGATGGTTTCACAACCACAAAAAGTTATGCACAGTTCAGCAACAAGATATTTATTGTAAACAAAATCTCACCATTACAAAAAAAAATAAAAAAACGCAAGCTTGCTGGGTAAAGAGTTATTGTCAGTATGATACTTTTCCTATTAACAAAACTAATATGTATTTTTGAAAACAAAATAGTGCTTGCTGTGGTACATCACCTCTTACAGGAACTGTAAGGATTGTTGAAACTTGTATTGTCAAAATTCCCACGAATATGGGTAAAGCATTACATTAACTACTGCTAAACAAAAAGATTTTTGTTTTCTCCATTGAGGCCAAAATGTTTAACTCACCAACACACAACTAAACAAAACAGGCCAAGTTTTGTAATATTTTTTATGGTTTAAAGTCATTTTTGCACACTGCTAGAAACCTTAGGAGTAATCTTCACTAAAGTTGTTATGGTTTATTGCAATGGGCTAGGAAGAGGATAAATGTTTTAGTTCATGAATTTTCTCATATTTCTTTGATAAAAAACTTGGAATACTCTATATATAATATGCTGCTGAAGTCTACAATTCACAGCAGCCAAGTCATCACAGGAAGTGTTTTAAAATGAAGGCAAGTTTTGGCAGCTAGCCGTTCCTCATACACAGTGAATGATCTGGGCAACAGCACAGGCAGAAGCCAGCCCAGAATAAAAAAAAACAATTATTAATGCTTACACAGGGTTCCCACACCTTGGTGAACATCAAATTCAAGGACCTTTCAATGACTTTCCAGGGCCAATTTCCTCAAATTCAAGGACCACACATGGCGGCATTTACCTACTGTGACCGCTGAATAGGTTATCATATTTTAATACAATGCAAATTCAATAAAAGACTAAACGGCATAGAAGTTGTTGGGTTAGAAGCAATGCAAGAAAGTGGACTTAATTTATAGCCTACATTGATATTGATATGTACATTAGCCTACCGTTTCATGGAATTTTATGGAAAAAAGTGCAGCATTGAGATGTTCAGAATTATATTAATTTGTTTCACTTACTTTCATCTTTGATTAAGATAGTTTTTGACTTTGACTCTGAAAAGTCGCTAAATATAGCGACAAAGTCGCTGAGTTGGCAACACTGCGTGAATGTAACCTATTGGACGCACGTAGGCCTAAACCGTAGCCTACCAACAAACGAAGAAGAGCGGACGTACTTTTGCAAATTAAAAGTCTGCGGAATCAACATAATTTTAAAAGATCGTGTGGTAGTAAAATAATGACACGAGTCGTCATCCGTGTGAACTTTCAACCCCACAAAAAAATTCAAGGACTTTCAAGGACAAGGTGGGGTTTTTTTTTTGGCTGTTTTCAAGAACTTTCAAGGGCCTTGAATAAATTTTTTCAGATTCAAAAAATTTCAAGGATTTCAAGGACCCGTGGGAACCCTGCTTACAGCAAGATAAAATAAGACAGCAGAAGTCAATCATTCTGAAATACAAAAGAAAACACTAAAAGTCATATAATGATGACCAAGCATTAATTTCAGAAACATTACAGTGAGGCAGTATACATCACTGATCAAATAAATTTTCAGAAAGTAACTCAAAGGATTAGATATTATTCTTTGAAGGGACATTCTTTAAAGTTATCTGTAATAGTTTCTATTACAGATAAAAAGGTCAAACACTTTGAGCTTTTGGGGAATTAAATCCTTGGAGTGGTACAAGCTAACAGCTAGTCAAATTTACAATTCCTGATTTAGCTGATGATAGGGCAGCATCATGAATGTTCCTGTGCTTTTTTACCTAAATTATCCCAGATAATGCACAATTACCCGCTTTGTTGAATCAGCTGATGACCCTAACCCTACGGAGGGAGATTGAAACAGCATAGCTTGTTAGCTGCAATTACAAGCTGATAATATTATGAATAAAAAGCATCTTTCTAACAGGCAAGGGAATTATTATTGAGAGTACTTTCACAAAACCTAGGTTCAAAAAATCCAAGCTAACCCTCTAGTCATCTTAGATAAGTGAGCCAGGTTTCTAAGCGAGAAAAGAATTAGTTGGTTTAATTTGTTTAGTTTTTTTTCCTCTTACAATTTGTGGTTAATGGACATCTCTATAGCTATATTCATTCACTAAAATGCATGAAACCAGAAATCCAAGGGATATATCCTCTTGCTTAATTTGAACTGTGCTAGGAAGTTTCTTTTAAAAATTCTACACTTTGTGTGTAACACACAATGATCCGATCATAACAATCCCAATACTATTTCTATCGTTGATTGAGCACCTGTTAATGATTTTTCAGATTAATAAGATTGCCATCGAACTAGCAGAAATAAAAACAGGTTTAAAGTCAGACATATAGAGCAGTGTTTCTCAAATTACTTTACATAGTGTTTGTTTACAAAAAAAACAGACTAAGATGTGGCACATAATTTAACTGAGTTTATAATGCATACTATAGAATAGACTCCATACAACCTTGCATATATTGATTCTTCTGAACATACTTTAATAAACTGTCTTCCAAAAATCCCTGGGAAAAACTCAACATTTTGTCACTGAAAACTGACCCAATCTAAACATTAACATTGTACCACAGGGAATAGACTGGAAATCCAAAATATAATAACAAGATCATATGAACATTCCTCATGAAATTCACATCAAACATTTCTTTTTTGATAAACTTAATACTAGGGATGCTATTAGTTTACTTTGCTTAAGCATCTTGCTCTGTTGTTGTTGGTTTAATACATGAGGCCACTTTAGCTGACAACATGCCAAAAACCTGAAGGCAAAAGTCCTCAGCATCTGAGTGTGCATAGAAACGTACAATTGTTTTTTAGTAGCATATTATTTACTATTCGGGCAGCCACTCTGTAGAAATACTGCTTTCAGACCTGTCGCTCCAGCCTTGCATGCTGGAAACCTGTACTGACAAAGGACAATGGAAAGGCTGTCTAGATTCTGAGGTCTGAAAGCATTCTCCTTCTGAAACACTGACAAAAGAAGCCTTTCCAGTGGAGTCATATTCAAGGTCAACCGCTTCCGCTTTAATTTGGATGGTTCTTGATTTGATTCGCAGTTTATGGGGCAAAGCTGAAGAACTGACATCCGGCACTTTGTGAGTTGAAACAATGACGCTTCTCTGGTCAGGTATAGAAAGCTTCGATCCCTTCGGTACTTGCTGCTCATCCTCCCCATCGGATGCTTTGCTTACAGCATTGTCATCTGAGTTCTTGGGTGAGTTACTAGATGACCTAGCAGTCTGCATGAATGAGGCTGCCTCGGAACAGACATCAAACAAATATCTAACCTTGCTATTTTTGTAGAGTTCAGATGGAGTAGTGCTTTGCTGCCAGGTGCAAATTTCAAGTGGTTCTTGCTTAAAACCTGCTGTCCTACAGAAAGTAAAACTTGTTTGATTTGCAGCCCATGTTTCAGGCATGAGAGGTAAGTGTTTGATAACTGATGTACAGCTGTTGTGTAGCTCTACATGCTCAAGATCTCTTCTGACTAAACCCTGGGCAGCACCAGAAGATGTAAACTCCTCATGAGAGTTTACAGTGGGGGGGCTAGGTAGTGTTTGGACTTCTTGGGTATGTGGTGATGAGCTAACTAATCCAAACTTGATTTTTAGAGAAAGCAGTTCCGCCTTCAGGGATGCATTCTCCTCTCCAAGGGCCATCAGCTTGTTCTCAAGCACCATGTCATTGATGCGTCGCTTTTCTCTTGAGCGCTTGGCAGCCTCATTGTTCTTGCGTCGTCTCTCCCAGTAAAGGGTGTCTTTCTTCTCCTCTGGGATGAACTCACGTTTCCTGCGGCATGTAGATTTAGTGTTGAAAGGAACTGCTGAAATTTTGTCAGCCAATAAATTTTTGTTAGGTCTGTGTAAAGCCACAGCAAACACAAGGGCATCATCTCCACTGAATGACTCACTGGAGTGAATGTCTTGCTTGACTGATTGCATATTATTAATGTTAATGACAATCAGTGTGTTCAAATGCATTAACTGTAAGCCATAACAATGATCTGGAACAGTAGCAACTTCCACACCAAATCAGTCCACTTGAAGAAATCTGTGAACAGACAATTTAAAAAGAACATTAGATATTAAGTGGAACCAATTAAGAAATTATAAGGTTTTATGATGTTACAAAATTCTGTTATGGAAGTTTAAGCATAAGGGTAAACATACTTAAAAACGTAAAATCTTACTATTTTTTCCAGTTTCATTATATGTAAAAACATCTGTGTAAAACAGGCATAATAGCAGAAAGAACTAGAGCCTGTCAATCACTTTAATTCCAAACACATTAATAGTTTGCAAGCCAAAAAGCTGATTTTATATTTTATTTAAGTTGTGCCTGCCAACCAAACTCTCACCTCTGAGTCCCATGCATCACCTCTCAAGGCTTTATTCTCTTATATATATTAATCTTTTCTCCCATTACCTACTTCCATTGGGGTCAGTTCTCAGAAAACACAGTATAGCCTTTTTTTATGCAGATGACAGAAAGATTTTATGCCCCAAGGAAGGAAAACGGTTGCTCCGCCAACAAGCTTCTTGCAGAAACCAAGTCATGCAGGTCAATACATTTATTACACCTGAACAATAAAAAGGTTGAGGTCATGTTGTCTGGGCCCAGTGATGTTGTCAACATCAGTGTTGACCATAATCCTTTAGGTCAGTGTTTGGCACAGACTACTACAGACTTTGATGTACGGTTAAACATTGATTTTAACTTTATGATGCTCAGATTAAATCTGTCTTCGGTCCAGCTTTTGCCAAAGGAGACAGCTGGTCAAAGTAAAACTATTCCTGTCTCAGCATAATTTTGAGAATTTAATCCATGCTTTTATTACAACTCTTTTAGATTACTGCAATGCACGTCATACTGGGCTTGACAAAACTTTAGTAGTCTGATTACAGCTGGTCAAAAATGCTGCTGTTTGTGTTTTAACTGGTTCCAGGAAACAAAAGCTAACTTCTCCTGTTTAAGCAGCAATTCATGGGCTACCGGTTAATCTGCACACTTCCTCTTGTTTGCTCAGGCAAGCAAATCAGTTTTTAATAGTTCTTTCAAAAATGAAGAGAGTGCAGAGAGGTAACCATCCCTAACCCTCATCACAAAATAAATATGGAAAAAAACAACCTTTAAATATCAGGCACGCTGACTCGCTTCCTGTTTTAAAATATTCTCTTAAAACAATTTTTTTATGGCCATTTTAATTGTATTTTAAAAGTACAAAATACGGTTGAGTTGAGGATGTAGGGATTATTCTGTCTTGGAACACAGCAAAAACATAATTCATATACCTACGGAACCCGTCTGGTTACATGGACAGAAACAAAGTTTACGAGATGTTAAGTCGTGGCCATGCGTTACTAATGCTTGGGAACGAGATAGATAACATAAATACTGCCTTCGGTTTAGCCTCCAGGCTTGATGTTCAGTGGGCGCGAGTGGATCCAGGGATGTGATGATTAACTGTACATCCTTCTTTTTTGCTAAGTGACGGTAGAAAAAAAACACTTTTTGGTAATGTCTGGTATCAGAAATTGTACTTAATGATTGCAGATTGAGGCGGAGAGGTGGGCGGATTTTCCCCCAATTGGTGCGCTGTGTGCAAGGAATAGACAGTGGCAAAATGCATAAATAAAGACTGTAAATGTCGTATTTAGAGGGTAGAGGAAGAATGAGGGGTTTGAGCTGAAGCCCCCGATGTTACAAGTTCCTTAAAATTACCCCTAAAAAGTGTGCACCTAAATTATATGTAATGTAATTTTGCGCACCGGAATTCAAACACAAGGCTGCACCCCTGTTTATAACAACGAAATTTAGACAGAATAAATCGTGTTTTAGACTGTATCTGGTTAGCAGGACTGTTTTCTAATCCAGTGTGCAGCCATGACCGGTTCTGAATGAAGGCTTTATCTGGCAGCCGCTCTCCCCACTTCCCTCCTGTGTACGCAGTACCGGACTGCGTACACAGGTATGCTACACCACCATAAAGCAGCTCCCTCACAAAAAACTGTTGGCCACGACTTACCTATCTCGTTCCCATGCATTAGTAACGTGTGGCCACGACTTAACATCTTGTAAACTTTTTTCCGGTCCATGTCACCAGACGGGCTCCATATATACCTGCGTTCTTATGGCATTTTTTTTGTACCATCTACTTGAGCGCGCAGGCAACAATCTGAGCGCACAGTGAGATTGATATTCAGTGTTTAAGGCTAGGTTTATACTTGCCGCATTAAACAGGACATGAAGTTACACACGCCAAAAGTGGCGCAATCACAGTGTACCCACACAGTGTCCAAAATTAACTTCCTGATTCATAAAAAATATGCCTGGCCGGTAGATGTAAAAATCAACCGGCCAGGCATATTTTTTACCAGCCAAAATATTAATCCTGACCAGACCTAAATTTTTATCAAAAATTAAGAGTGAGATTGTTAATTTTCGGGGTGCGTGGTTGGGGGCGTGGCTGTCTGGACCCTGGAAGAGAAATCTTTGTTTCCTGACTTTAAAAAGAAAATATTGTAGTTGATTATAAAAGGCACAATAAGAATTATCACATTTACATGCAGGCAATAAAAAACACTACAGATTATCATTATTCTATCCGTGTTGGTATAATTTGTGAATGAGGCAGTTTCATCAGCCTATATGGTCCAACATTTTTCCCTCAGCTGCCTCACTTAAAGCACGCAGGGTTCACGCTGCGTCTTTACGTATGATCCAGCTGCTGGATTTTACCCTTGTGCTCTGCACGCGAGGGATAAACAGTGGGGAAATGCATAAATAAAGACTGTAAAGGGCTCCTTTAGAAGGAAAAGAATGAATAATGGGTCTGAGTTGAAGCCCCTGATTTTACAAGTTCCTTAAAAAGTCCGCACCTATATTACATGTAATGTAATTTTGCGCACCTGAATTCAAGCGCAAGGCAGCAGCCCACCGAAGCAGCACTGGTTCTGTGTCGTTAAATACAAAAGAGCATTAAACACAGCTACTGACTCTCCCATTGATTTTAATTGGGACATTTTGGTACGAGTGGAAGGACATTAAAGGCAATGATTCACGTTTTGAAGGCTGGTCGCTGACAAAAGCACCTGGCTCCGAGGGAAAGGAGGAGAGAGGCGCAGTTACAGCGCTGATGCACTGTGCCTCTCTTATGAAGGTAATTTTGTTCCAATACAATTTGTGCATTGTAAGCGTGAATTTGAAGTTGTAGAGGGAGTTAAATTCTAAGTTTTGTATTTGTAGAATAAAAAAAAAATTACAAGTACATTTTTTTTTTACACCTGTTCAATTTATTTTTTTCCTCTACACAAATACAAATCAATAATTTACAACTGCACAAATCTGCTGCTGTGAGTCACAAATTCAATGTTACAAGTTACGCCTTCATTTTCACTTTTGACATATACGTTGCGCCGGTAAAAATGATCTGTAACTTGTGGGTAGTACCCTTGATTGGACAGCAGGGGGCGCTGCCTGCTCCGTCAGTCTGTACCAACCAGAAATACATACTGCCTTGTTGCCTTTTAAGTACCCTGCACGCATATGCCTTCGAAGGGCGCATCTGTCACTGTCATAAACAAAGCCATGTTTTTCTTTCCTGTCACTACAATTTAGAAACGAAAAACCAGAAAATTTTAATGAAAAAAACGGCCCGTTTTTGGATTTCGGCAATTCATTTTCCATTTTCTCCTTCGGATTAAAAGATAAAGACGGTTTCACGGCTGGCCCGGAAGTGCAGGAAAATATTTCAAAAATAAAAGCATCGATGTAACATAATGGAAGCCTGAAGAAAAAAATAATGAAGCGTAGAGATGTCTTTTGAATAAAAAAAGTACAGTTTTACGTTGCAACATGATAGTTTTTTGTAGAGACGTGAGCTTTATTACATTATTGTGTGTTTTATTAGTAGAACATGAAACATAAAAGCAAATCACATGCTGTAAACCAAAAATATAGAAGCAAAGTTTATTTTTCTCATCAAGCAAAACCCATCAAGCAAAACCTTCACTATAGGATTAATGTCTATATGTGTCTTGATCTTAGTGAACAGTACATATTTTTGAAGCTAACAGAGAAATTAAGATTTTTTTTAATTGATTTAATTGATTCATCTTCACTCACAAAAAATACAAATACTGCCACGGAGACCCAGCAGACACGTCCAGGTGGGGCCCATAAGGGCCTCACTTGGGCTAGAAGGGCTTCAGCTGGGCATGGGCTCAGGGTGGGCTCTGTTGCTGGGACCCATGTGGGAAGCCCATCTACTGCCCACGTGGCTCATGTGGGCAGTAGATGGGCTAGACCAAGCATGGGCAATAGGTGGGCTCCAGTTGGGCACGGTTTACAAATTCAAAATGGTCAAATCTGTCATGGTTGAGTTTTGGTTTGGCTTTGTTTTTCTGTTATTTTCATTTTTTCATCTCTTTTGGGTTAGGTTTGACTTTATTTATTGTTAGTTTTCAGTCATCAGTTATTTTCTGTCAATTTTCACTTCACCTCCTCAGCAGTCAGTCACACCTGATATCATTTACCAGTCAATTAGCCAGACCCTGTTTTCACCTGTGAAGTGTTCTATTTAAACCTGCCTCTGCCTTCAGTTCAGCACTGGGCCGTCATCATTCCACACCTCTCCATGCCAGTCCCTGTTTTTGCCTTGGAAGATTTGTTTTTTCTTGTTTAAGGTTAGTCCTGCCAGTTTTCTATAGACTCTTACTTTGCTGTTTGTCCCTGGAGAAGTTCTGCTCTGTGTCCTGGTGTCTCCTAAGTTCTGCTAACCTGACTAGCCGCCCTGGAGAAGCTCAGCTCTGTGTCCTGGTGTCTGCAAACAAACTGCCTACCTGCTGTGGCTACTGGGGCTGCTAGCCGAGCAGAACTGAGTATTTCCGGCTGCCTGGAAAGTCGTGACTCTCTTTCACGCCGGGCCGTCAGCTCCTGCCATCACATTCCTCCCTGACCTACTGCAGTCCTGAACCTCCGGTCTTCATCACTCACCACCCAGCATACTTCCTTCAATAAAGACTCAAACTTTTAGTCCCGTGTGTGCGTCCTGAGTTCATCGGTAAACAAAACCCTGACAAAATCAACATATTATATAACAACAGACACTGAAAGGTCTCCTTTTTTTATGCTATTTTATTTATTTATTATTAATAAGTAAAAGTCTTTAATCGCACACTAATCCAGCCTATTTAGATGATACATTTATAAGTTATTTAAATCATTTAAATTTAAATCACTTCACAAACCCCCTTTCAGTGAAGCGGCTAAAAATTTAGATCTCAAAATGTCACTGAGAAGACAGATCAATATGTTTCATAATAAACAGGCCCTGATCAGTATTTCATATTCTTAAAGTTTTTAATGTCTCTTCCTTTATTGTTTTCACACAGGTGAATTCTACTTTCATATTGATACACTGGAATTAATGTCAAACCAAAAAGTATGTGCTTTGTTGTTTTGTTTTATGTATAGTGTAATGATTTTGTACACTTTTCATTTAGTTAATTCTGTTCTAATATCACCACGCTGTGGATTAAGTAGCTTTTAAGAGGTTTTTAAAAAAACATGTTTTGCTAAGATGTCTTGCAAACGAAGGATGCTAAGAATTTAGTATTTCATTAATTGTGGCCTTTATCAACAAACTTTAGAAGGGGAAAAATAAATTACCACAATTCTCAATTAAGTCACTAGGGGGCAGTGAACACGAGACAGGGGAACGTTTATAATGTTCACATTTTAATAATTTCACAACTAAATTAGTATCTTGAAAATCACCCAAGCTAACTAAACAAGTACGAAAATTGTGTGAAACAGAACTAAACCTTGGATCGTCCAGGATCATCCAGTTTTCTACCAGAAGTGGATTCCGACAACACGCTTAGCTGGAAGTTAACAAGTGCCATCTTGTTGGAAGGATGTTGTTTTTATCCTAGGAGAGGAGACGGTGGTATCTTTCGGACGACATACAGGTAAGAATATGCCTCTACATCTAATAAATACTGTTTTTCGAAAAGTAACTATAAAGAGTGCAGGAGCTAGGTTTAAAGTGTCTGCTGCAGACATAGTTTAGAGAATACTACGGGTTTGAGAGTAATAACAGCAGCAACAACAGAAAAGCCACAGTTTTAGGTGACCACGACCGCAGCTGCTACCGCCGTTGGCTCAGAGCTTCGGCTCTGCGGCACATTGTACCGTCTTAAGGGAATCAGAGCTGGACTTACACTATTAGACCTTAGCTGCTTGGGCTGTTTAGTGTATTTTATTTTTTTTTGGCAGTCAGTTTTTGACTGAAAGTTAAAAGGGCCGTGAGTAGACCACAACGCCGACCGTTTTTAACGCGCGTTAATGGCGCTGATGTTTTTTCCCCTCGCCGCGCTGGACTTTTTTTTTCCTTTACCCTCGACGCGGTAGTTCCAGTGACCCGCGCTCACTGTTTCCAAGTCTGATTATTTCATACGGCTTTAAGTTTTTTTTTTTCTATTTGCGGGTTGCTGTTCTTTGGGTTTGTTTCTGAAAGTGAAGTCGCTTTTTGACTCTTAAATAAGTGACGATGCAGTGCATATAACCAGCTGAAATCCCTCCGCCTTATAATGCACACATTAGCCTATAGTCACCTCTGTGATGCGATAAAGTCAAAACAAATCTAGCTTCATTTTACATGGATTTAGATCTGTGATTAACCACAGAAACAAATTTTCTAACCAAATTATTTTCTAGTTGTTGGTTGGAGTTTGTTATCTCCTGTGTTTGTTATCATAGCTGAAAGCTAAAACATTTCTTTTTTTTTTTTAAATAATGGAGATTTCAGAAAGAACAAAAAGGAGGAAAATATTGGCAAAAGTGGAGGAACATTTGCTTATGCTCGAAAAGGAGTCTATGGCTTTGTTGGCAGTTAATTCTGAGAACATGGATTCCATGGACACTTTTGATAATGCTTGTGATGACAATTTATCAAGTAATCATTCAGAAGGAACACAAAGGCAAATATTGGCAAAAGGGGAGGAACATTTGCTTATGCTCAAAGGAGTTGACTGATTTGTTGGCAGTTAATTCTGAGAACATAGATTCCATGGACACTTTCTACGATGCTTGCGATGAGAATTTATCAAGTAATCATGAATAAGAAAATTCCACTGATGTTTTTTATGACTGTAACATTCCATCATTTGATCATATCAATAAAAATTGGGATTCATATGATATGCCAGATAGTGACTGTATAGATCTTACAATGATGGATCGTGGCAATGACTGTTTTTCTGTTGGGGGAAATGTTGTTATTGTGCAAAACATATTGTCACATTCCGGAACCGTTAAAGTACTGTGTAATTCCTTTGAAAACGCCCAACCGTTTTTCACCTATCCAATGGACTCCTCACTTATTGGAATTCTTTTTGTCTTCAATTTATCTGAACATTTGCAGCTACTACCTGTGGAGGACTTTAAAACAAAAATGGTTCTGATACCACACAAGACTGGATATGTGGCATTGCCACTCCTGCACTAGTGTGCAACCTATTTGTTTTTTTTTTTTTGTTTTTTTTTGTTGTTATGCATGTGTGAATTTCTATTGATGTGTATTTTTTTTCTTTAAGCATGTTGCCTTTTGCAATTGTTGATTTCGAAAATGGTGGAGGATTGGCAGTGACTTCGACCAAATGGTTTATCGGGCCTGAGGAGGATGAATGCTACTGGCCACCAGCAAGAGTTAACATAGCAAAGGCGGTCATAGAGCAACAGGACCCCCACCCTGACTGGGTAACCTACAAGTTGACTGTCAAGAGAAAAGCAGGTAGTGTAACCATCTTTCTTAATTAATGTATGATATGATGCGACATGATGAGTTCACTATTGATTTGGTTAGAATTTGTTCGCTGAAATGAAAGTAATTGTAACTCTTTCTTTTGTATCTCTCGGACAGCAACATACGAGATAGCCCGTATAAAACTGGTTGAGTTTGAACAGAACACAGATGTCCCGACAGAGTCTGATTCTGCGGAGAACATGGGAAGGGGGAAGCGCAAAAAGAGGTAAGGCTGTTTGGATTATGCATGTATGTTAGTGTCCTCTCTCAGCACCACACACACTGACAGTCTATGGAAACACTGATGTCTATATTGTATGATTATATGCACAACTGTGTCACCTGTTGTACAAAATATATTGTTTTTGTATTCTGTACCCAACTACTTTTAAAACACTTCAATTTACTTAACTGTAACAAATGAATTATCTGATTGTGCTGGTATATTTTACAGGTTTAGGAGAGTGATTCTGTCCAGTGAGGAAGATGATGATGACCCTACACCTCCACTACCTCCATCCACCCACAGGTCTACACCTCTACTGCCTCCAATCCTGACACACAGTGATGCGAGTGAAATTGATTAGAATGTGTACTTTACAATCGGCCCGTTTAATTGTCTGATTGAAGTGTCTGTGCTAACATCTCCTTTGCCTCTATCCAACTGGTCTACAATGACACTTTTTTGCTTGTACTCCTCCTTAGGTCAGCTATGTCACCAAATCAAGGCAAGACATTGTGTATGATATACTGCAAGCTGCAAATAATCTAATAAAGTCAGGAATTAATATAACTCTGGTATTGTACCAGCCCATATAGGAGTAATAGGAAACGAGTTAGCAGATAAAAGTGCTAAGCAAGCAGCTAGACATTCTAATATAGATGTTGAAGTGCACTACAGCAAAGCAGAAATTAAAAGTATGGTCAAAAACATAGTTAAGGGTAAATGGCAAACATTATGGGACGGTGGGCAGACTGGAAGACAGTTCTATAACATTCAGAATAAAGTGGGAAAGAGCAGACATACAAACAGAAGCAAGGAGGAGGAGGATGTATTTTCTAGAATGAGGTATGGACACACACGTCTAAATAAAACTTTGTTAATAATGAAGAAGCATGCTGATGGCAACTGAATTCTGTGGTAGTCCAGAGACTATAGAGCATGTTATTGTACACTGTAATAAATATCAGGAAGAAAGACAAAGACTAGTCTTACAATTACAAGGAGAACAGATGAGGCTAAACTTAGAAGAAATTCTGCAAAAAAACACAGGGGAAATGAGTGTAAACTACGTAATTGGCTTCCTGAGGAATACAGGACTAATTAAAATAATTTAGTATGATCTTTTTGTTTGTTTTGTTTTGATTGGTTTGTTTCGTTATGTTTGTTTGTGTGTTTGTTTTATTTGTTTGCAACCTATTAGGGAAGGTTAGACTCCAGTACCACACTCCAGTCCAGTTGGTGGCGGTAATGCACTATTAAAGTTAGTTGCCAACCGCCATAAAAACTGAAAGAAGAAGAAGAAGAAGAAGAAGTGGCCCGTCTCGTCAGCTAATAGTGCCGATATGAATGAGCGGTTCACTTAACTGCAGAATTCGGTAAACTCCAGGTTGCTGTCCATAGAGGACAAGTTGGCGGCTCTGCAGTCGAACAACTGTGCGGGAGAGACTAACTCCAAGAAGAGAAGACTGGTGCAGAATCCCAAGCTCTCCACATACGTCATAGTCCGGTTCCGACAATTTGTGGCACTGACAAACGGCGACAAGCGCGGGTTGCAAATTGTTGTTAACTGCCGAAAATGAGGGAGATCTGCGGTAGTTTACGGGGACGAAAATCTCACTTTTCATGCAGTGTGACATCTGGACGGTAAATAACAAAAGTTTTATGGGTGTAACGGTTCACTGGATTAATTCCACTTTACATCGTAACAAGGCCGCCCTAGCATGTAAGAGAATTAGAGGCAGGCACACCTATGATGTAATTGGAGCAGAGATTGAAGAAATCCATTCATCATATGGACTGCATGGCAAAGTTGTAGCCACTGTAACTGACAATGCATCTAATTTTGCCAAAGCATTCAGCGTGTGTAAGCCCGGTAATTTGGAGTCTGAATCTGAAAATGAAGAAGGTGATGATGAGGAACCGACTTTTACAGATGTCGTAGAAGCTCTTTCAACCACATCTGGTGATGGACAGTTTAGCCTCCCTCCACACTACAGGTGTGCATCACACACAATTAACCTAATTTCAACAAGCGATGTTGATAAACATCTAAATTCCTGTGCAGACACCAAGGCTGTATATAGGAGTAGTATTGCAAAATGCTCTGCTCTTTGGACTAAAGCAAGTCGATCAACATTAGCCTCTGAACAGGTGGAAGAAGTCAGCCGCAGGAAACTAATGGTTCCCACATCCACAAGGTGGAATTCCCTGTACGAGGCCATTTCCAGAATCATCACAATTCCGATGAATGAGCTGAATCCCCTTTGCATAAAACTGGGAATCAAGTGCCTTAATAAAAGAGAGTACCTATTCTTACAAGAGTACTACACCATGATGAAGCCCCTGACCATAGCGCTAGACATCTTACAAGGGGATGAGTGCACCTATGGGGCTTTACTACCAACACTCACAAGCCTGATGTCAAAGACACTTGCCCTGAAAGATGACCTTTCTAGAATGACAGCCAGCCTTCCAGATGTTATTGTAAAGGTAAGATTATTATTTGATTATTGATTTGGGTGGATTGGTTGAATTTATTATACCATTCATGGTGGGCAGATCTTACACTTTGTTTGCTTTAAGCAGTGAGTAAAATTATGAAAATGATAGAATATAATAAAAGAAAAATTATTAATTTCCTGTTCAAAATCAGGGATATTGATCATCATTAATCGTGAATATTAATCTTAACATCAATAGCATATTGAAATAAAGAGATCAAAAACAGCCTCAACCAAAATTAAATCCCATACAGTATTGATAACCCATGAGATGGTTTAGGTCAGTAGAGCCCACAAAATTGGTAAAATAGCCCATTTATATAGTAAAATACATATATTCTTAGTTATATCATATTGTATTTTAAAGGCCATCAAGATTCGTTTTGATGCTGTACTGGATAGCCAAGAAGGACTTCTTGCAGCGGCCACTTGTCCCAAGCTCAAACTTCGATGGCTGAGAGATGAGCGTAGGAGAGAGCATTTGAAGGAGCTTCTGACAACAGAGTGTCGTAAACCTGCTACTGCAGCTGACAATGCTAATGTGTCCCACTCCCAACTGGCAGCCAGCCCAGCTGAAACTGACTTTTTAGATTTTGAGAACCAGCCCACAGAAAGCTTCTCAGCAGAAAATGAAGTAACTGAATATTTAAGGTGAGGGTATGAGCTTGAAATTCTGAATCAGTTCCCAAACCTCAAAAAGATGTACATGAAATACAACACTCCAACTCCATCCAGTGCACCAGTGGAACGGCTGTTCAGTTTAGGTGGATTGGTGTTTTCACCAAAAAGAAACAGACTGTGTGATAGGAGGTTTGAAAAGCTTCTGCTGATGCGATATAACCACTGTTTCACTCCGAAAGAAAACAAAAAAGCATAGGGCCGTGTCAGGGTAGCCATAAAATGAGACTAGACTAACAACCTAAATGTGGAATGTAACAGCATTTTTTGTTTTGGTAAACTAATGTTTACTCCTCTCTGCACTTTACTGTTAAAAGACTAAATGTTAATAATTTGGAATACAGTCAGGAGACACTTTCATTTTAATTATTTTATTGCTGTATTTTATTTATTTATTAGAATTTTACAAAAACATATTTTTATTTTATATGCTAAAATATGCAGAAATATAAGTTCACAGAAGAAGGACTTGCTTTATTTCATTCAAATATGGTGGAATGTGCAGAAAATAGGTTTAAATGTTCAGCAATTTTTTTTCAATTCTTAGACTGTTAATTAAATTGTTGCATAATGCAATGTGCATAAAGTTAAAATATTGAAACTAATAAAAGTTTTAAAAAAGAGAATGTTTCCTTTGATTCAATATTAAATGATGGAATATGCAGAAAGAACAGCATTAGGCTGAAATGTCTATTTCTTTATAGCGTAATCAGGTTGTGCATTATGTTTTTGAAAAGTAACTTAGTAAAGTAACTAATTACTTTTGAAAATAAGTAATCAGTAAAGTAACTGGATTACTTTCTTGGAGAAGTAATTAGTAATCAGTAACTAACTACTATTTCCAAGTAACTTGACCAACACTGTTTATGAGTACAGATAAATCAATGAAAAAATCTTCATTTCTCTGTTAGCTTCAAAAATATGCACTGTTCACTAAAATCAAGACACATATAGACAGTAATCCTATAGTGAAGGTGGGTTTTGCTTGAGGGGGTTTGCTTGAGAAAAATAAACTTTGCTTCTATATTTTTGGTTTACAGCATGTGATTTGCTTTTATGTTTCATGTTCCACTAATAAAACACACAATAATGTAATAAAGCTCACGTCGCTACAATAAACTTTCATGTTACAACGTAAAACTGTCCTTTTTTTATTCAAAAGACATCTCGACGCTTCATTATTATTTTTTCTTCAGGCTTCCATTATGTTACATCGATGCTTTTATTTTGAAATATTTTCAAATATTTCAAAATATTTTCAGCTAGCCCTCTGAAATTCACTCGCCAAACGGGAAATTTACTCGCATTTGGCGAGTGTTAATTTCGGACCCTGTCCCCACCCACAGTGCAGCACCCACAAGTTGCCATTGCGCAAGGTAGTGTACCTCCAAGTTTTTGTAACTTTGCGAAGACTGAGTGTGCAAGCCTCATTCAAAATGTGGGGATTGAAAGGAGCCCTTGCTGAACAAGTTTGTCTGTACTGACATCAAATGGCACAGAAGTTTCAAGCGACACAATTATGTTAAATGCTATACTGTTTCCCCTTTTTCTGTGACATAAAACAGCATATGCAAATTATTGGGTCATACTTTTATGGGTGAGTTTCCTGGCCAAGATTATGAGTACAAACAAGGATTTTGATTTCTGTTCCCATCACCTGAAGTGTAAATAACTTCTAAAACAACAGCTCACAGTATGTAAAGCCATCAGCTTTAATTTAGTAAAGCAAAGTGTTTTTTAAACCTTTTTATTTAAAAATAAAAATCCATAAGGGCTTTACAGAAAGGCTGTATTCCCTATCTTCCCGTCTTTCTGTATGCAAAGGGTGAAAAAAAATTTGGTATCTTCTCATATGTCACCAGCCTTCCATTTAGCTGCCATAAACACTCCAACTATTCTTCATTATTGTTTACAATACTGCGCACAGAGATTTTGGAAATGTGACGTCAACTGTTTCTTCTCTTTTAACTGCATTTCCACTGATTATAAGTACTGCCCCTTGTATTTTTGCAGAATACTGCAACTAGGTCCGTGTAAGTATAAACGTCTACAGTGCTTCTATGGGCTCGTACCTAGTCAACACAGACCAGCACGACAACCAAATGCGCAAGTATAACTCACCTCGAGGTTCCACTGAACACGGAAGTGTAGCATTTCAGCTGTGCTGCGCCTTTGTGGCTGATGGCGGCAACTCTTATCAGTCAGAATGGTTCCGCCCAATGTGGTGCATATTTTTCTGAAGCTTGCCAGAAGTACTGGTACTCTGTGCTTCTCTAAAATACAATGTGAATCACTCCCAGTGTAATAGCGCACATGGCAAAAAGTACAGCCACACCGCGGTGTTCCCGCTCCACTTCTGTATTTAGTGGAACCCCAGGGTCATCCTTAAATCTCACACATGCACTCAATACTTGTCTTCTCAGCTCACAGTCCTCGCGCTCAGTTCCATCTTTGCGCACGCCTCTGCACTTGCGCTCAACCTTCTCCTTGCATGCTCAACACCAACTGTGCGCCTGCACTTGCAACTTCAAAACTGTCCACACCACTAGCCAATCACAGACAGGTCTTTTTCCTCCAATCAGAATATTGCAGCATGTCTGGCAGATGTTGTGCATTCAAGCCATGAGGAAAAATTAGACTGAGTTGTAAGCCAAGAAATTTGGCACCCCCCTTCCCAACAGCTGGGTGACGTTTAGCTATAAAGCTAAGCTCCCACAGGCTGAGGACCCTCAAGGAGAGAGGAATCCACATTGGGGAGACAAGCCACCATTTCGGGCTGCATGGGGTCAAAATAAACTTCAATGTTATATTGTATTAACTTACTTGGTTTATTGTTGTTAGCGCGTACTCCAGGCACGGGCTGCCTTACATGAATGCACTTCTAGTTTAAACATTACAGTCAGGCAGTCTTGTAGACTGCTCAGGCAGGGTTTCCCGCAGCGCTATCTTAGCGAGGCGGCTGCCTCGCCAAACTCATGCTACCGCCTCGCAAACGTTCCAAAAAAAAAAAAAAAACTAACTCGATATGCTTGCATGTTTATTTGACGTTAACACGCGTTTTTTTGTTGTTGCTTTCGCACGTGCATATAGTGAATGGCAGGGAAAAAACATGTTTTTTTTGTTTTGATTTTGTTTCTGACATTCTGTTTTTTATCCTTTTGTACGGTGACCTTGAGTGTCCAGAAAGGTGCCTTTTAAACAAAATGTATTATTATTATTATTATTATTATTATTATTATTATTATTATTATATATTGCCGGGACCGTGGAAATACTGCCACATTAATTCGCTCACTTGTTTATTGTGCAAAGTCAACTTTAACCAACTCTGGTAGTTTTACAATATGCAATGACCATTCCTGTCTCTGTACCACCTTTCAGCTTCAGAGCCTTGGTGTCATCCTGGACAGCCTCTAATAATCTCCTTCACTTTCCACATCCATAACATCACCTGGTTAACTTTCATCTCGGCAGCATCAAGTTCTTCCTTCAAACTTTAGCCAAACTGGTCCACAGTCCACTTCACAGTTTCAGCTCCCTTCCCTCCATAAACCTCCATAAACTACAACTAGTACAGAAGACAGCAGCTTGCATCATTACATTATCTTCTTCACACCTGTATATTAACTCCACTGGCTCCCTGTCACATTCAGTATAAATCAATCCTATGAACATACAAGGCCAACCACAACCTGGACAATGCAGGACATAAACACTACGATGTCATACATTTTAGTTTAACACAGATCGCACATTACAATAATCACTCTGCTTTGCCCGTTATTGCTCAACAATTAATGATCACAGCTCATGAGTTTATAAAAAGGCATTATTTAGCTTTTTTGAAGTTTAATAAAACTGTTAAATCCTAGCCCAGTGACTGGAGACAGGAGCCCACAACCCCCATGACCCTGTGTGACGTCGAGCTGCGTTTCCCCATCAGATACGGCTTGACGTCACACCTGTAGGGAAAAGCCGGTATAGAAAATCCGTGAAGGGTGGGATGTTACATTTTTAAGAAGTTTAATAAAATTGCTCAAGGTTTATCAGAAAAAAACCTAACTTGCTTTTAAATATGAATATTTTTAATTAGCAAAATGTTATTATTGTATTTCGTAAAGTTAAATATTGTTGAAGGTAATCTTGGCTGCAGTACCGTCTGTCTGGCAGGTGTTTTTGGGTCGGAGTAAAATGAGTCATAAAAGCTCTCTGAGAATCACCTCTGGCCTCACCCAGTTAGAACCCGCTCTCCAGTCCATGTTGTAGCTGCAGTTTATTTTTTTGATGTAGTTTCCTCAATAATCAAAATCTTTGTCATTTTATTAAGAGTGTCCTGGTGCGCAGCGCTCATTAGATGGACGCTGTTGTATATTGACTGATAGCCGCTCTGACTGCAGCTCTGCCTTCTTTGGTTCAGAAAAGCGCAGGAGAAATTATTTATTCTATTTTATTACTTTTTCCAATGCGGACCCAGTCAAAAAAAGCGTGTCATGCTAAATTAGCCTGAGCTAACGCTTTACTCTTCGAGTTTTAAATAACACATAACAGTGAATAATGAAGAGGTCCCTGGTTGGTCAACACGTTTATCAGCCAATTTGCTGGAAGCCAGTGAATAAACGCTGACAGGTAACATGGCCACAGGTGGAAATTATTCATTAATTAACTGCAGGAGCAGCGACAGACTGCTTACCGATGGAAGTTGTTGTCAGATGGTCAATCCGCTCCACTTCCTGACTTGCTGGTTTCATAAATCCAAAGAAAACCTTTGATCACCGCTACTGTCATTCATGCATCTGTGGCCAGTTTGAGATGCTGTTCCAAAAGTTAGAATGATTGAGCACCGATAAAGCTCAGATTGGCAGATGTCCGCTTTGCAAAGACCTGCCCTACTCTCTTTCTGATTGGCCAATGTTCCGGTTCTGCCAGATTTCATTGGTTGAGAGCAGCTTCAGTTTAAAACCTTGAATAAAAAATGTAGTCGGAACAATTTGCGCTCATTTTCCAAATGACGGAAATCTGTCGCAGTGACGGAGAACTTTAACCCCTGGTGTAGACACTTGTCAATAGAGAAGCACCCGCCCACTGCGGGACAATTGTTTTCAAAATGATTCAATCAATCAAAAAAAAAATAACATTCTCTTCAACATTTTTTTTATTCACGGGGGTATTTCTTTGCATTTGAACAGTTTTTTCTTTGATTGAAAATATTTTTTTTGATTGAAACAACTTTTTTGGAATTGAATGATTAAGACACAAATGTCCTACCTATGTTTGGCCCAAACACAAAAAAGATTACTTCGATCAAAGAGAACATTTTCAATAAAAAAAGTGTTCAAATGCAATTTTTTAAGTCTCAAATATTTTATTTGCATTCAAAAACTATTTTCTATGATTGAAAAAGTTTATCGTTTCATTGAAGTGACTTTTTTATTGATTTTGTTGTTTGTTTGTTTGAAGCAACTTCTATTTCGATTTAATGATAAAGACACAAGTCTCCAACCCATTATATGTTCCAATCAAAAAACAATGTTACTTCAATTAAAAAAGTTGCCTTAAAAAAAGCTGACTTCTATCAAAGAAAACATTTTCAATCAAAGAAGTCTCAACTATATTTTTGCATTCAAATATTTTTTTTCTTTCATTGAAAAGTTTTTTTTTCATTGAAGTGAAGGTGTTTTTAATTGAAAATATAGTTTTTGATTGAAGCAACCTTTTTTAATTGAATAATAAAGACACAAATCTACCTTCATACAATTCCAGATTGATGTGTGGAGGTGTGGAGATGTGGAGTTCGGCGGAACTACATCCAACTGGGGAGTCAGGTTAATAGATTTCATATTCCATTCAAATCCACCTCGTAGTTTCCAATAATAAATTGTAAAAAGGAAAGTTTCTGTAATTTTCTCTCACTTAAACATTAGTGACTACTTTTATGTTATTTTAATAATATAAAATACATATAATCAGTGGTATGTAACGTACAAATGATGCACGCTCATATACAACAAGAATGGTTTAAGCGTGTGGTTACTACAGGAAATTCCCACAAATGGAGACAACTATGGAACATTAGTAGTAACAGTTGGTTACAACTAGAACCACAGAAGACCTATTGTGATATTATGTGTGAAGGACATTGGACACGATATGATGTTACCGGTAGAACTACTGTCTGTCATTATTATATATTGTCCGTAGTGACTGTACAGGGGTATTGGTTTTTGAAACTGGATGATGATTGGTTTGACCCACAGACAAACTACACCTACAACCTTGATCTATGCGAGACTGTTGATAAAGGGGTGGTATGTATGCTACAACAAGGACAGGTTCAGGTGCCTTTCGTTGGGTGTTTACATGAGGTACACATCTGGAGTTGGAATAACGTGACCTATCAATTGACCAATTTCACTCCATGGCGGATCTCCCTGGATCGGTTCAAATGCGCATTGAATCAGTCTACGGAAGTAAATTGTTTAATTGAATCATACAGGTCCAACATTTCCAGCTTGAAGGTGTCTACAGTCATGGCCCAAGGACAGGTTTGGTATGCGGCTAAGTTAATAGAGCAATCTTCTGTACATCATTGGTGGGACATTTTTATTATTATTTTAGTTTGTTTAACCTTATGGAATGTTTGCACTTGTCTATGTTAGAAGGGTAAAATGATATTTTAATCAAAAAATATATATCACACTACCTTAAGATGAAGATTGTAATCAAAAAGTGGTTTGGGACGGAAAGGATAACTTTACAAGTGGATCTTACAGAACCAAGGGATATTCTGGTAATACAATATTGAGAGTGGTATAATGGAGTAAAAAGGGAAATTACTTTTGTATTGTGGAGCAGAATACAATTCCTTGATTTGGTGGTAGACACCTTGCAAAAATATGCAGGGAAGCAATGGCGGGTTACATTTCTTACTGAAGAAAATAGACCTTGGGAACAGTTTTTCCAAAATTAGGTTTTGTCAAAGACCAAGGGGTGGAATGATATAATAACGAATTATTGTTGCTCTTTGACAATGTAATTTGGAAAAAAAACTGGTCAGTTACATAACTTACTTAGCTTGTTTTTATCACTTATATAACTTGTTTCACTTGTTTTTGAGTTCACATAAACTAAGAGCAACATATATGCTCGTGATCTGAGTTTTGCCTGTTATTTTGTTTCTCACATAAATCTAAGAACAACATGTGTTATTTTGTTATAACTAGGTTTAACTTGTGGTGGGAACTTATGACAATGTGTTGTGGGAAAGACTGATTTCATGTGAAACTAGAATTTTATTGTGCTTCACACACTGATTTGCGCTCTGAGTTTGTGATGTTATTTTATTTCTCAAATCGATTGCGCTCAATGTTTCATTTCACACACTGCTGAGATGCTGGGAACGGTCTCTGTTTTGGAAATATGTTTTGGGAAATGGATCGGCTGTGGGGGAAAAAATGGCCATTCTTTCTCCACACCTGGCCCTTTGTTTATAAGTATATAAAGGGGAGACTGCCCTCAGTCCGGTGAAGTCTGCCGTGGGAGGATGCCCGGCCGCGTTGCTGTCGCTCTAACTGGACTGACCGACTTCCCAGTTCTGTGCCATGGTAAGAGACCTGTTGAACATCACGCCTGTTTGAAAGCTTGTCGGCTTTGATGCTTGCTACTTTGCTATATTCTGTGGGGAATAATGAAGGACATAGTTATTCTAGCAGAAATAGTGTTTACGAAGTGCTTGCCGTTTTGTGTTGCTATATTCTGCGGGGAATAATGAAGGAGATAGTTATTCTAGTAAAAATAATGTTTGTTAATGCTTGGTACTTTGCTATATTCTGTGGGGAATAATGAAGGACATAGGTATTCTAGCAGAAATAGTGTTTAAGAAGTACTTGCTGTTTTGTGTTGCTGTATTCTGTGGGGAATAATAAATATGGGCACTATTATCCTAACAGAAACAGTGTTTGTGTTTTTATTTGTGTGCTGCCGATCTCTTCCGAACCTGAATAAAGATTTCATAAAACACTCCGCGACCAGCCGAGCTGCCTGCCGCTTTGACTGCCGGTAAAAGCCCGATAGGACTCCTTCTTCAGCTTGACAGCTTCCCTCACCGCTGGTTTCCACCAGCGTGTTCGAGGGTTGCCGCCGCAACATGCACCGACAACCTTGCGTCCACAGCTCCGACAAGCCGCCTCAACAATAGAGGCGTGGAACATGGTCCATTCAGACTCAATGTCCCCCGCCTCCTTCAGGACGTGTTCAAAGCTCTCCCTGAGGTTGGAGTTAAAGCTCCGTCTCACGGGGGACTCCCAGCAGACCCTCACAATATGTTTGGGCCGCTCCGCCCCTCTCTTCACCCAAGTGTCCAAGACGTGCGGCGGCAGGTCAGATGAAACGACAACAAAGTCGATCATTGAACTACGGCCTAGGATGTCCTGGTGCCAAGAGCACATGTGGACCCCCTTATGCTTGAACATGGTGTTCGTGATGGACAATCTATGACAAGCACAGAAGTCCAACAACAGAAAACCACTCAAGTTCAGATCAGGTGGACCGTTCCTCCCATCCACGCCCCTCCAGGTCTCACTGTCATTGCCCACGTGAGTGTTGAAGTCCCCCAGCAAAACAAGGGAGTCCCCAGGAGGGGCACTCTCCAGTACCCCCTCCAAGGACTCCAAAAAGGGTGGGTAACCCGAACTGCTGTTTGGCGCATAAGCACAAACAACAGTCAGAACCTGTCCCCCTACACGAATGCGGAGGGAGGCGACTTTCTCGTTCACTCGGGAGAACCCCAACATGCAGGCACCGAGATGAGGGGCAACAAGTATGCCCACCCCAGCTCGGCGCCTCTCACCAGGGGCAACTCCAGAGTGGAAGAATGTCCAACCCCTCTCAAGGAGACTGGTTCCAGAGCCAGAGCCATGCGTCTGGGTGAGTCCGACTATTTCTATTCATAACCTCTCAACCTCGCGCACGAGCTCAGGCTCCTTCTCTACCAGAGAGGTGATATTCTACATCCCAAGAGCCAGCTTCTGCAGCCGAGGATCGGAACGCAAAGGTCCCCGCCCTCTACTGCCACCCATTGCACAATGCACCCAACCCCTTTGGCCCCTCCGATAGGTGGTGAGCCCATTGGAAGGGGGATCTATGTCACCTCTTCGGGCTGAGCCCGGCCGGGCTCCATGGGTAAAAGCCCGGCCACCAGGCGCTCGCCAACGTGCCCCACCTCCAGGCCTGGCTCCAGAGTGGGGCCCCGGTGACCCGCGTCTGGGCGAGGGAACACGAGATCCATATATGTGATTCATCATAAGGGGCTTTCGGGCTGCTTTTTGTCTGGTCCCTCACCTAGGACCTGTCTGCCTTGGGTGACCTTACTAGGGGCTTAAAGCCCCTGACAGCATAGCTCCTAGGGTCAATGGGAGACTCAAACCCCTCCACCACGGTAAGGTGGTGGAGGGGTTTGAGGTATTTTAGCCTAAAATATTTAGGCTAAAATATTTAGACTAAAATATTTCCTTGAGCTACCAAGTGAGGTGTGAAAAATGCTGTTGTCTCTTTTCTTTCCAGCTTCTGGAAGGTGATGCAAAAGTTTCTTATGATCATATTCATCATCATTGTCAACATTATTTGAAGAGCACTTTAACACAAGGTAAAACAAAGTGCCAAACATCAGAAATACATCAGATAGAGATAACATCTAATAAAATGACTATGCTAAACACTCAACAATGTAAAATAATAATAATAATAGTAAAAACTTGATAAAACATAATAGAACCAGCAAGCACAGCAGATAATATGAGTACCAAGAAAAGTTGAGTAAAATAAAATCTCATTAAGGTTGTAGGCCATCCATCCAACCATCCACAACACGTCTATCCCTTCATGAGGTCATGAGGGGTGCTGGGCAGATCGCCAGTCTATCGCAGGGCAACACAGAGACAAACAGGACAAACAACTATTCTCACACACAATCACTCTTAAGGAGAATTTAGAGAGGCCAACCTAACAGTCATGTCTTTCGGACTGTGGGAGGAAGCCGGAGGACCTAAACTCCATGCAGAAAGACCCAGGGCAAGGGTAGGACTTAGGACCTTCTTGTTGCATGGCAACAGTGCTACCCACCGGGCCACTATGTAGCCCCAGTTGCATGTAGGACCAATCCTGCCAAAATTAAAAATGCATACAGAAATAAATGAAGGACTTAATAATATAAAATTCCTTGAAAAAGTAGCTAATAATATGAATTTGTGTGCCATTAAATGTGAAAAAATAATAAAAATAACTTATTTTTTCAACAATTGATCAATTATTCATCTAAAATATATATTTTTTATTTTTGCTTCTCTTGTTGCTTTTACGTTGTCTTATTTTTAACCCACTTATTTATTTTATAAATTTTTCTTGAAGTCTTTATTTTGTGTTTGTGTATTTATTGCAAGTGGGTTTTTTGTTCCGTATTTCCACTGCAACCTTTTTCATTGTTTCATATTTATTCACACCAACATTTTTAAAAGATGTTTTTATTTTTGTTTCATACTGATTTACACCACAACAATTTAAAGCATGTTTTTACTCCACCATAAATATTTCTTTTTATTTTATTTTAACATCCTTCTATTTCTGAAACAATGATTTGTTTCTGCCTAACTTTTCTGTTTTTTACCCAAAGGATT
This sequence comes from Fundulus heteroclitus, assembly GCF_011125445.2. Classification (NCBI taxonomy): domain Eukaryota; kingdom Metazoa; phylum Chordata; class Actinopteri; order Cyprinodontiformes; family Fundulidae; genus Fundulus; species Fundulus heteroclitus. The sequence goes on along the minus strand of NW_023397077.1, from coordinate 802,427 downwards.
TTCGCCTGCTCTTTTTTTCCTTCTCCTCTTTTTCCACTTTGTGTATTTCTACTTTGTGTTTTTTTACTTCCTCTTTTTCCAATTCGTGTATTTCTACTTCATGTTTTTTACTTCCTCTTTTACCACTTCGCGGTATTTCTACTTCGTGGTTTTTTACTTCCTCTATTTCCAGTTTGTGTATTTCTACTTTGTGTTTTTTTACTTCCATTTCCACTTGGTCCTTCTGACTGCAGCCGTTAATGTTAAAACAATTCCGGGGAGGGTTATGGTGCGGCGTCACTGGCAAAGCTTCACAACTATTGGCCAAGGTCTAGCTCCCCGGAAACAAGCCTGTATCAGAGCAGACTTGTGCGTTCTTCAGACTGACCGCAGAATGCACTGCGACCACAGCTTGATTCTGGACAGTCAAACAGAGCTCACAGTGGTAAGTTAAAAATTACCTTTTCTGCTGCTGTTGTTCTTTAAAAAGTACGTTTTCAGATCGTTTAAGGCAAGAACATTATACTTTCAAGTTTCCCTATATGGCCCATTTACAGAGTTACTGCGTAATTAAAAAAAAAAAGGTCAGACGTTGAGTGGACCAGAGAGACCCGCAGACCTCTGAGGCAAACCACAGCCAGGGCTAATGTTAGCCTGTCTTTAGTATCCTTATCTCAGCCTAGTTGTGTGTGAAGTACTGCTGGTTCTCATGTCGTTTTCTTTGTTGTTTTAATTCGGATAAACGTTCATTTGTTTTGTGTTTAACTGACTGACTTGTGTTGCTTTATTAACTAAATACTTGCTGGAATAAATTTTAAATTTCGCAGCGACAGCGGCATCCAGACCATCATGGTTGAGGACAAAACGCATGACTAAGCAGAAGAAGCAGTTAGTTATCAGCTATTAAATAGGTTACAAAATATGTTCGGTCTGCGAGTGTCATGCTAAACATAGCAGAAGCAGTCGTAAAATGGGCTTGCTTTTAGGTTTAACATAATAATAATAATAATAATAATAATAATAATAATAATAATAATACATTTTATTTCAAGCGCCTTTCAATACACTCAAGGTCACTGTACGTGTAAAAACAATAAATGGTAAAAGCAATGTCGTCATAATTAAAAGAAACAACACAAACTACACACAGGAAAGTAATATAAAATCATAATGAAAAGGCAATCTTGAACATGTGGGTTTTGAGTTTTGATTTGAACAAGGGTAAAGACTCGGTATTGCAGATGTCAGGGGGGAGAGAATTCCAGAGTGTGGGCGCAGAACGAGAAAAAACTCTGCTCTCCATGGTGCTAAGACAGGCTGAAGGAACAACTAACAACATGGGTTCTATTGTCTGTTCATCTTTTGTTTATTCTAAATAAATAAGTAATACATAATTGACATTTATATTTTAAACTGGGACCACAGAAGGAACCTAGGCCCTCATCAACTGCCATAATGCCAATAAGGGCCTATTTACTGGCAGGAGGAACTCCTCCAAAACCGAATGGCAGTAAGTAATTTTTACTTATATCTGCCTAAATGTTTATCTTCAGCTCTTGTGGCACTAAACTTGTTTTCTATTCAACTAATGATTTTGTGAAAACATCTGGCCTGTAGGTCACACCAAAGCAGGTCAAAAAGAAGTGGCACAATTTGGTGCAAAAATATAGGGCAAAACAACAAAACTCCCTCAGGGTTTCCCGCAGCGCTATCTTGGGGAGGCGGCCGCCTCGCCAAACTCACCCTACCGCCTCGCCAACATTCCAAAAAAAAAAAAAAAAAAGAACTCTATATGCTTGCATGTTTATTAGACGTTAATATGCTGTTTGTTGTTATTGCTTTCCCGCGTGCATTTGGTGAATGGCAGGGAAAAAAACACTTGGATACGCCCCCCCACCCTCTGTCTGCGCAAAACTTGTTGTCGCGTCTCTCGCCACCTATAGAATATTGTAGAAGGATATTGTACAGATTAACTGAAATGATAAGCCATTTGACTTGATGGTCTCAGCTATACTTCCTGAAGGAGCAAGCTGAGAGCAATGAGGAGAGAGAGAGGGCAGCTTTGGCTAGGGAGGAAGCAAGGGAGAGGGAGGTTACCGAAAGGGCCAATAAATATGTGTTCCCTTTTGAAAAAATTGACATGTTATGAATAAAATCTATAAATGTTTTTCCTATCTAAGTGAGTTTCTTCTGAGTGAGGACACGAACAATTGAGAGGAGAAAGAGAGAGAAAGAAAACAATAGTAACAGTATATAAAAAGACATTTATTTTATACAAATGATTTAACTTTGGAACAGAGTCAAGATGTAACATGTTCAACAAATCATTAACAGTTACTAACATAGGATTTAAAACAAAGAATTAACTTTTATAAACACCTTATACAAATAGACAACACCTACAAACATACAATTGAACAATGATAGGAATGGAAATTAATTTACTGATTTATTTAATGTATTTTAACAGGTAGTGAATTTTTTTTTAATGAAGCAGCATGTGTACATGACTACAACCGATCTATGTTAGGTCAGATGTAGACCTGTTCACTTAAACATGCAGCCACCTCTACTGGAGCGGACAGCTGGGCTGCCAGTCTGGCTGGGAGGCAGCTTCCAGACAGCTCCCTGTCTTCGGCCACCGGATGGCCATCCTCTTCTGGGTCGACCTCCTCCTCCTCCATGTCAAGCTGGTCACCTGCCTCTATACTAATATTGTGGAGGATGCAGCAGGCACTGATTACTTTTGGGCAAATGCCGGGCGGACCTCCAGCACCCTAAAGAAAATTTAACGCCACCGCATCTTTAGAGCACCAAAGGGACGCCCAATGATGTTTCTAGCCTTGGCGTGGTGCCTGTTGTGGCATGCCTCCAATTGAACTGTACAAAATATAAAATAACTTGTAATTTAGGTAATATACTGATATGTCTTATTCTTCTGTCCTATTAATACAATCTATGTATCAATTGTGTGTCATTGTTGGCTCTATCTAAGGACAAGAAGGTAAGAGATCTTACTGGCAAGAGGAGGGTGAGGGTTCAGGAGGGTGATCGGGTAGCGGAGGCATGGGAACCCACCATTGCAGAGTAGAAAAAAGCCCTCAGGTGGGTATAAAGCATTTTTATACAACGGAGAGCGCCACGGTACCAGTGAGTCATGGACAGAGCCGACATTGTCAATGTAAACATCCAAAAACTTTCATCGTGCGTCACACACACCCTGCAGGATGATTGAGGGGAAGAGTTTTCTGTTTAAATAACATTTCTTTTGTGGCTCTGCAGATGTAACAATTTGCACATGGCACCCATCAATGGCACCGACTGCTGCTTTGAAGGCCTTGTTCCCGGCAAGGCAGGCAAAACCAGCCCCCATTCCGTCCAAATCTTGTCTTTTTGGGAAGAAAATAATTTTTTGAATGATCCCCATGAGGGAGTTCATAACTCTGTGCACCAGCCGACATCCTAAAGATGTCAGCTGTTGCCCTATAGGATGCACCCAGGCCAGCCAGTAGAGGGTCACCAGCACCTCTATCTCCTGTGGCCATCCATGGGCCTTCTGGATGGGCAGCAGCTGAAAGAGGAGGACGATGGTGGTCCTGTTAAGCCTAAAGGCTGGTTTCAGGTCCCCTTCATTAAAAAAGATTTGGAGGATTGGCACAGAGGTGACCCCCCCCCCTCTCGCCCATTGAACTCCTTGAGATAGGCACCAGCACCCCTTGCGACCCCATGAGGGATAAAGCGAGTAAGAAAATGGATGGATGGAACAGAGGTGTCTCTTCCTGTAAATAAAAAAGCCAAATGTTACCATAATTGGTTTTTCAGTTCTCATCTTTTCACAGCATAAAACATGCAGATTAATATAGTTCTCAAGAAAGAAAAAGTAAAATGTATAGTCCTGTAAAACTAGTCAAGTATAGTAAATGTAACAAATGGCTTCCCTTCTCTGGTATTAACTATAGTGTTTTTATAATGTAAAGATTCTAATTATAAGATGTATTGATTATTTTTGCCATTTCACTGAAAGAATGAACTGAACTAACTGCACATAATTTATAGATTAATCGCTGTAAAGGTGGGCAGACATAGAAATGACTTTTCCTGTCTTAATGATCAATGTTGTGGTCAGTAGGTACAACAAATTACCTTAACCCTGCTGCAATACTTTTACTTATATGTTAAAATTGTGTTTTCATTTTAATGATTTATAGAGAAATGGTAACAATTTCAATCTTATCACTTGTTTAATACCATCCTCAATGTTTTTAAAGATAAAAGTAGGAAATAGGCTGTCAATTTTAAAAATCCTACCAGTTGACACAGATGGGCTAGCAAAGCAACACAAGTCAGTCAGATAAACACAAAACAAATTAACGTTTTGCCGAATTAAAACAACAACAAAAAACAGCATCAGAACCAGCGGTACTTCACACACGACTAGGTCGAAAGAAGGATACTACAGACGGGCTAACATTAGCCCTGGCTGCGGTTTGCCTCGGAGATCTGCGGGTCACTCTGGTCCGCTCAATGTCGGACTTTTTTTTTTTTATTACGCACTAACTGTAAACGGGCCATATAGGGAACCTTAAAAGTATAATGTTCTCGCCTCAAACGATCTGAAAACGTACTTTTAAAGAACAACAGCAGCAGAAAAGGTAATTTTTAACTTACCACTGTGAGCTCTGTTTTACTGTCCAGAATCAAGCTGCGACCACGGTGCATTCTGGAAAAGCGGTCAGTCTGAAGAACGCACAAGTCTGCTCTGATACAGGCTCGTTTCCGGGGAGCTAGACCTTGGCCAATAGTTGTGAAGCTTTGCCAGTGACGCCGCACCATAACCCTCCCCCTCCCCGGCATTGTTTTAACCTTAACGGCTGCAGTCAGACGGGCCAAGTGGAAAAAGAGGAAGTAATAAAACACAAAGTAGAAATACACAAAGTGGAAAAAGAGGAGAAGGGAAAAAAAGGGCAGGCGAAAATCCTTTGGGTAAAAAAACCCAGAAAAGTTAGAGACAGAAATAAATCATTGTTTTAGAAATAGAAGGATGTTAAAATAAAAAAAAAGAAATAATTATGGTGGAGTAAAAACATGCTTTAAAAATGTGGTGTAAATCAGTATGAAACAAAAATAAAAACATCTTTTAAAAATGTTGGTGTGAATAAATATGAAACAATGAAAAAGGTTGCAGTGGAAATACGGAAAAAAAAAACCACTTGCAATAAATACACAAACACAAAATAAAGACTTCAAGAAAACTGTATAAAAAAATAAGACAGTGTAAAAGCAACAAGAAAAGCAAAAATAAAAGAGGAAGTTAAAATATATATTTTAGATGAATAATTGATCGATTGCTGAAGAAATAAGTTATTTTTATAATTTTTTCACATTTAATGGCACACAAGTTCATATTATTAGCTACTTTTTCAAGCTATTTTATATTATTAAGTCCTTCATTTATTTCTGTATGTATTTTTAATTATGGCAGGATTGGTCCTTCATACTTGTAGGCCAGTAAGTAAAAATAGGTTTTAGGATAGGTTTTAAAATGGACAGTGGAGGGGCCTGTCAAATGTACAAAGGTAAGGCGTTCTATGACTTAGGGCGACCCAATAGAGAAGGCCTTCTTTCCTCTAAGTCTCTGCTCAGAACTGTGAATGACCTGTGTTGACCTTGCTTTGTTCCTTAAATGATAAAAATGACTTAACTGAGGTCCTTTTTTTGACTGTCAAGTTTAAAATTACCATCCATTTTAAAATCAAGGTTCATTAATGTGGGCTAAACATTCATAGCTATAGATTCTGTATATTTATCTTTTTTGTCTGCATCATCAACACCAAGTCAAATTCCTTGTTAGTGCAAACCTACTTGGCAACAAACTTGTTTCTGATTCTGATTGCTAGGGGGTCTAAATCAACAGCATTAACAGTTCTTTGGGTGTTTCAAATGGTATATTTGACAATTCATGGTTAGCAAAGAAAAAGTGATTAGAGTTTTGATGGTCTCCTTGTCATCACCTTTATCTCTTTCAACAGATTCTCTAACTCATTCAATTCAGGACTTGGCATGTGCCTTATCATCTAGCTCTATATTAAAAAACCTACAGCAAAGTAATGAAATGTTAATTCTGGATGTAGTGTAAGAATTTCTTTAATATAAACCAAAGAAAATTTTACATCACCTCCCAGAAGCTGGAAAAAAAACTTTAAAAAAGAGACAACAGCATTTTCTACATCTCACTTAGTAGTGCAAGGAAATATTTTGGACTAAATATTTTAGACTAAATATTTTAAGCTAAAATATTGAACTGTTTATTTCCTTTTCTTTTTTTCCTTCAATCCTACCATTGTTTAGTAATTTCTGCCAAAAGCTGTCGCATTTTGATATAATCCATCCGAATGCAGTATTTGTAAGCAATAATCTGATTGAATGAAAAAAAAACTGTCTGTGATTGGCTGTGTGTATCAGGTGATTTGTGCAAACCTATACACACGTTTGTGTACATTTATTTAGCATTCATAATTATTTAGTATTTGTGTCTGGATTTGAGCAGACATTTGCAAGTACCCGAAGTTACACACAAAATGTGTTTTGTGGTTTACAAAGCATGCTTTACACATACAAGTACCCAAAACTACACACAAACAGGTTTACACAGGTATTACACATACACAGAGATATTTTGAGTCCATATTTTTTCCTTAAATATACATTATAAAATAAAAAGTTGTTAACGGGTAAAATAATTGCGTTTTCCTAGCAAAGTTGCCTTCACCCATAAACTTGGTGACATGTTGAATGTGAATTTAAAATAAACAAGTGTTATCAATCAGTTAATTTCATCCGTAAAATCCCTATTTAAACGCATTATAACCATATTATCAGTTACACAAACACGATTCTGCATAGCCTACCTTGTGTTTTATACTAAAAAGTTAATTACAAAAGTTAGTGAAATATTTATAAGACATGTAACACTGGTGAATTACAGATCAGTTACTTTAGAGGTTAAATGTGCCAAATTTATCACGAGAAAGTCTCAACTGAAATTGTTTGTAGCTTTGCGTTTTAGTAGCTAACATTTTGTGGATAAATAGACACATATGGCAAGTGCTGTAGTAGAACCATACCTGCCATACCTTGATAAAACGGTGTGGTTTTAAAACTGAGGCCCAGCAACCATAAGTTACTCAGTTTGCTGTGACGCTTGCAACATTTAGCATCCTATATTTCACGTGTTTTTCCTCTTCACTACTGCACAGCTCGGTGGCCAAATGCGACAGTGACCACTAGCCCTTTGTGTTTTCTTCATTTAATGTGTGATAATCCTGACTACATTAGCGGGTAGAAGATGATGGTTTCCTCTTGGTTAAAACCCCAGCGGGCCTGTAGCTGATGTTTTTAGCTCCAAATTCCTTAAATTTGTCGGAGGTATTACACAATAACCCACGCCCTCTGCTTCGGCCTCCTGTCGGGGATTTCTTTTAGTGTAATCGCTTTGCGAGCTTTCCTCTGTATCCGTGGCGTATTGAGTTACTTCTTTAAAACGAACCACGCGCAGCAGAAGGAACGCACTAACCTGGGTTGTGTGACCCTTTCTCATGACACGCGCCAGCCAGCCACAGGGTCTACATACACCCTTACCGTCCCAGCGCAAGAACCCGCTCTTCCACGTAGGAGCACCAGGATCTACAACCCACTGACGTAATGTTTTTATGTCATAATTCTTTGGTCTCTGTAACACCAAAGTCTAAAACACATGAACGTTCCTGTCTTAACAGCCCACAGTCTCGCATTTATAATGTCTAAGCCCAGCATAAATCCATAACAATAACTCATTTTAAAAAGATGAAATTATACAGTTGCCGACACATTAGGCGTTCCCTTCGCTCTGTACAAACCAACTGGACAGTCTACTATCAGGAAAGTGAGACATGAGCTAACTTATCTGCTCTTGCAACTCTTTCCAGAACGTAAATATCACCCGATAGCATTTTGAGGCTTATGGTCAACGTCTAATATTAAACGGTGTACCTTCACTACGTTCCAGCCGAAGGGGTCGGTCTTAGTTTCTACCACAAGCTTCGGCATAAGTGAGAACCTTTCCACTGGCTCACGATCTTGATGAAATTCCTACCAGTAGCTGTCTTGCTTGCTACCTTGCTTTCAGTCTTAATGCGGCTGGTGACTCAGACATCTGTGTTAGTGGGTCACTTAGGAAGCGTTATTTCTAGCACAAAGTCAATGACAGCTATTTCAGCCAATCAGAACACACTATTTCCCAACCTGTGGCACATAAAACAGGAAGTTCTTTTCCCTTTTTTTTTCTTTTTTCTTTTTGCTTTATTGTTACTATTCCAATTTACAATTTGGGACGAGAAAAGAGAACATGACGCACAGAAATCAGATTGCCTACGCCTACCCAATAAAGTTATAATACAACACTAACAATAATAATTTAAGCAATAAACAAGTAGTCAGATCAGAAGGAATTTGGCAAATACTAGTAATCTTAGCAATAAGTTTTTTTTTTTTTGTTGTTGTTGTTGTTGTTTTTTTTTTTTTTTAATAAAAAAGGACTTATTGTTTCAGTAAGACTATAAATGTATTCAATTGTATAAGTCAATACCACATGATCTTTATTTAACCATGGCAGATTTATAATTTAGAGTAGCGTATAGCTATTAGTGTAGGTCTTACCTACAATTTGGAGGGAGGGATTTGCATTATTTTGCAAAACGAATAAAAATAAAGTATAAAGATATTATGAGTTGCAGAATTGATTTTAAAAACACTTTAAATTGTCTATGATCATCAATATTATGTTTGCCTACACAAATTTCATAACACAGAATTATCCCTTTCTGATCCAGTAAATGTGAAAGCAACCAGATACTTTTGTCAAAAGCATTTTTTATAAAGACAGATTTATTTCCAATCCTGCAGTGGGATGTTATGGGAGCTAGTTATGGCAGAAGATAATTACCCAGTCTAATGGTTGATGGTCAACCGCTGTTTGTTCCTAAAATAGGATACTGAACTGACAAAGCTTCTTTAAAACTGACTAATGCCTCCAAATTTTGGGAAGATCTGATTTGAATTTTTTTACCTCTCTTCTTTTTAGAAAATCCCTCAACCAATTAATTTTTGTTGTGCCATTATGTTAATATAAAGGTTGTCGATTCCTACTTCTTCAAACTCTTTTTAACACAGTTCTGTTTTTAAATCAAGTATTTTGTCTTTCCGAATGTAGTTAAAATCTGTCAAAATAAAAACCTTAATTGACTTGCTTCACATTGAAAGAGAATAAGCTGTGTATGACTTTTGAGATGTTCCAATTTAGTCATTATAATACATAGTTTGGTATGATATACACTTTTATTTTATTTTCCCAAACATTACATAATTCTATATGTATCATATATATGAAGAGGCATTTAACTATAGATTTGAAAGGGATGTTGTTGATTACTAGAGCTGTGAATAGGTAAAAGATCCCAGTTTTTGAAGTGTATTTTCAGACTTGAGGTCTGAGGAATATATATTCATTGCGATACTTTTGAGATTTGATCAGAAATATTTACATAGATAGCTGTGTCATCTGCTAACTTATCCTAATACTGTTAATTAATCACAGTCTGTGGTTTCATTAAGAAAAGTGAGCAGTTTATCAGCAAATATAACAAGAAGAACAGATATGGGGTGTCTTTGTTTAATACCTTTACTAATTAATAATCTTGGAGTTGCACCATGCGGTAGACATGGTGCAACTGTTGAGCTTGTTGTGTGCTTGTAAAAATATTTTAATATACTTATAAACCTTTTTCCAAAACCAAATGTATGTTCATTTGTATGGAGGACCAAGTCTTCCATATCTAAAAATAAATACAGAAATAAATAAATGCTCAATAAATAAATAAGCATACAATTAATTGCCACCAGATTAATAAATGTAGGTAGAAATTAAATTATACAGTGAGACATAAATGTATATATCTCTTTTAATTAGCTTATTTATTTATTCGCCTTTGTAATAATTACCTTATTTATTTATTGTGCGTTATAATCTTCAACTTTATTTATTAATTACTTATATTTTTTAAGTATTTATTTATGTGCATGTTATAATATTTTTGTCAGTTTTATTCTTCCTTTGTATTTTTTTACCCTATATATTTCTGTGATGCTATTTATTTCTGCCTGTCGTTTTTACATTTCTGTCTCTCCTTTTTACATTTCTGTATGCATTTCTGCCTCATTATGCATATGAGGAGGGGCTGTGTCTTAAGGGCTCAACTTCTTCCCATTGGTAGGTTAGCATTTTACTGCGTCGGTGGAATCTACATGGCTTTTCCCCACACTAAAGCATTGTTTAGTAATGTCAAACTCAGCAGGCAGACGTTCAGTGGCCAACCTCTTACGCCGTAAGACTTACGGGAAGCTGCTAATAGACTGGAAGAGTTAGAATGCTGTACATTTGGGATCTGAAATGTTTTTCTGTGGTTTCAGATTCGGCTTTCCAGATCAATAACTCATTGGCGGATGATTTATTCTACAAAACAGACACCTCTCCGCAACCACCGCAAGGCAGACACTGAGCTACAACCGTAGTTTCCTCAAAACGAGTCTCCCATCGCCCTGGGTGAATTACATTGGACCCTATGCAGAGCTCGCTTGATAAGAAAATACTGTAGTTGATTATAAAAGGCACAATATGAATGATCAGATTCACATCCAGGCAATGAAAAGTACTATAGATTATCATTATTCTATCCATGTTGGTCTAATTTGTGAATGAGGTGGAGTTTCATCAAGCGATCCAACATTTTCCCCTCAGCTGCAACATTTGGGGTTCACGCTGTGTCTTTACGCATGATCTAGCACCGCAGTGAAGTTGGTTTGAAGTTGAATGTTGGACATTCAAGCTCCGCGGAGTCAGCGGGATCTAGCTCACGGTTGAGCCGATTGAGGGACTCCGATTTCGGCCAGCGTCTCTCAGCTGCTCCCTCCTCCCACACGCAGTGGTGCAGTTAGGGACCGTCAAAAAACTTTTGAACCAAGCACTCTTGAGAAATAAAAATCAATAAATGTATTATCTTGTGACCAGCTAAGATAAACTAATATAAATTGATGCCAATAGATAAAATCTGTAAGGCACACTTGTTTTTATTCATTTTTAAGCTATTTTCAATTTCAAGACAAAAATTGGGACTTTTCTTCAATAGCTTCCAGGTCATGTGACCCACTCACTCAAATTCTTTGTGAAATTGTTCTACTACTTCAGCCAACTATTGTCTTTGAATAAATCTTAAAAATTTAAAATAGCTTAAAATGGAATAAAAACAAGTGTGCCTTACAGATGTTATTTAGTGGCATGAGTTTATATTAGTTTTGTCATAGGTGGTCACAAAATACGGAATTTATTGATTGTTGTTTCTCAAGAGTGCTTGATTCAAAGGTTTTTTGACAGTCCCTAAATGCACCACCGCGTGTGGGAGGAGGGAGCAGCTGAGAGACGCTGGCCGAAATTGGAGTCCCTCAACCGGATCAACCATGAGCTAGATCCCGTTGACTCTGTGGAGTCAACGGGACTTTTATAATCAACTACAGTATTTTCTTATCAAGCGAGCTCTGCACAGGGTCCAATGTAATTCACCCAGCGAGATGGGAGACTCGTTTTGGGGAAACTATGGTTGTAGCTCACTGTCTCTCTTGCTGTGGTTGCGGAGAGGTGTCTGTTTTGTAGAATAAATCATCCGCCAATGAGTTATTGATCTGGAAAAACCGAATCTGAAACCACAGAAAAACATTCAGATCCCAAATGTACAGCGTTCTAACTCTTCCAGTCTATTAGCAGCTTTCTTTAAGAGGTCGGACACTGAACGTCTTACTGCTGAGTTTGACATTACTTAACAATGCTTTAGTGCGGGGAAAAGCCATGTAGATTTGACCGATGCAGTAAAATGCTAACCAACCAATGGGAAGAAGTTGAGCCCTTAAGACACAGCCCCTCCTCATTTGCATAATGAGGCAGAAATGCATACAGAAATGTAAAAAGGACAGGCAGAAATGTAAAAAGGACAGGCAGAAATAAATAGCATCACAGAAATATATAGGGTAAAAAAATACAAAGGAAGAATAAAACAGACAAAAATATTATAACATGCACATAAATAAATACTTAAATAATATAAGTAATTAATAAATAAAGTTGAAGATTATAACGCGCAATAAATAAGGTAATTATTACAAAGGCGAATAAATAAATAAGCTAATTAAAAGAGATGTATACATTTATGTCTCACTGTATAATTTAATTTCTACCTACATTTATTAATCTGGTGGCAATTAATTGTATGCTTATTTATTTATTGAGCATTTATTTATTTCTGTATTTATTTTTAATTATGGAAGACTTGGTCCTCCATACATTTGTACCGAAGGGTTTGAAAAAATGTAAAACCAGAATAAACTTCAGTTAAAAATCACTATGATAAAACAAGTCAAGAACAACATATATATTATTAGAAATTAAAACAGGAATACTATATAGAAAATAAAACAGAATAAAAGCAAGCAGGAATAAAATGCAGAAACAAAATAGAACATGGGAGAATAGAAATTAAAAGCAAACAAGTAAAAACAGTTGGACAACAAAGTAAACTAATTATATTTCAGTAATACAGTTCAATTAGAACAGTTGAAGGCAATCCTAAACAAATGTGTTTTTAATCCTGATTTAAAGGAACTCAGGCTTTCCGCACTTTTACAGTTTTCTGGAAGTTTGTTCCAGATAAGTGGCGCATAGGAACTAAATGCTGCTTCTCCTTGTTTAGTTCTGGTTCTGGTTCTGCAGAGAAGGCTGGAGCCAGAAGACCTGAGTGGTCTGGAGGGTTGATACGCTGATAACAAGTCTGTGATGTATTTAGGAGCTAAGCCATTCAGGGATTTATAGACTAAGAAAAGTATTTTAAAGTCTATTCTCTGAGATACAGGGAGCCAGTGTAAGGACTTTAGAACTGGGGTGATGTGCTCTACTTTCTTAGTCTTAGTGAGGACGCGGGCAGCAGCATTCTGTGTCAGCTGCAGCTGTTTGATCCACTTTATAAGGCAGACCTGTGAAAACACCATTGCAGTAATCAATTTTACTAAAAATAAACGCATGGATTAGTTTTTCCAGATCCTGCTGAGACATTAGTCCTTTAATCCTGGAAATGTTCTTCAGGTGATAGAAGGCCGACCTTGTAATTGTCTTTAGATGCTTTTGGAGGTTCAGGTCTAACACGCCTATCCCTTGTGGGGTCGCGAGGGGTCCTAGTGCCTATCTTGAGCTGTCATTGGGTGAGAGGCGGGGTACACCCTGGACAGGTCGCCAGTCTATCGCAGGGCAACAAAAATAATCATGTATCTGATATAATTTGTTTAATGGCTGGTTTTAAGATAAGATGAGATAAGATAAGATAAGATAAGATAGGCTTTATTGATCTCACATTGGAGAAATTCACTTGTCACATCGGCTCAGTAATCAATCATCAAAAGAAGGTGCCAAAAGGAGGAAAAGGTGCATCAGATACGTACAGTGTGTCCTTACATATAAAGTGGATCAAAAAATAAGAAAAATAAAAATAAAAAAAGTAAATAAAGCAGAGATTTAGGATGTCTTATGTACATGGCTTGATGGGTTGAGTAGTCGTCTGGCAATCAGGAGGTTGTGGGTGCGATTCCAGCTTCCCCTTGCCAAATGTCGATATGCGCCTGGGCAAGGCGCTTGTATATATTGCACATTGGCTATATATATATATATATATATATATATATATATATATATATATATATATATTGCACATTAGATGTTATAGTTACAGTTATAGTGCAGGGATGAATGACCTGCAGTAGCGCTCATTTTTACAGACTGTAAAAGTCTGTCACTAAGGGAGCTCCTCAGTTCCTCTACAGTCTGGTGCAGGGGGTGAAAGGTGTTGTCCATGATGGATGTGAACTTGGACAACACCCTCCTCTCAGCCACTTCCTCCACAGAGTCCAGAGTGCAGCCCAGGACAGAAGTGGCCTTCCTCACCAGCTTATTCAGCCTCTTTCTGTCCCGCTCTGCACTGCCTGGAGCCCAGCAGACTACAGCCTAGAGGAGGGCTGAGGCCACCACAGAGTCATAAAAAGTTGTTAGCAGGGGCCGGCTCACTCCAAAGGACCTCAGCCTCCTCAAGAGGTGGAGGCGGCCCTTCTTGTACAGAGCGTCAGTGTTATGAGTCCAGTCCAGTTTTACCCTGTTAGCACAAATTTAAGCAAGGAATTTCTAACCATTATTTGGGAGAGGTATGGATCTGACATGATCAATTATCAATCAGTTTTGATAATGGCTTGTTTAAAAGTATAAATGAATTCCATAGAAATGTAATGTCCACAGAAGTTACTTGTTAAAGCATCTCAGCCTGGGGATTTGTCTAAGGATAAGGATTTCAAGCCCTTCTCTGTTTCATTCATACTGATATTTGCATGACAGATTTTCCCAGTTGTGCCATCATTCATTGGAATAAATAAAATTAGATGTAAAATTGCTGAAGAACTGAAACATTTCCACAGAAGGTTGTACATATTTGATATGGGATTTGTACACTGATCAGCAAATAATTTATAAAGACTTGGTCCTGACTCTTTTTAAGCTGTAGAAGAAAGCTAAGCTCTTTTCATCTTCCTTAATCCACTTAGTTCTTGTTATACATAGTCCTTAGTTTTAGCGATATCAATGTTGTCTAAGGAAGTTTGCCAAAGGAAAAACTCTGTTGTTTTTATCTAACAAAGGCTTCTTACATACATCAAGTTCCTTTATCTGAGTTTCCGTGTTAACGATTTAAAGTACAGAACTCCTCCCATGCCCGAGTTTTTGCCTCGGTGACCAGCCGAGCCGCCCGCCACTTCGACTGCCGGTACACATCAGCTGTTTCCGGAGTTACACAGGCCAATAAAGCCCGGTAGGACTCCTTCCTCAGCTTGACGGCTTCCCTCACCACTGTTGTCCACCAGTGTGTTCGAGGGTTGCCGCCGCGACATGCACCGACAATCTTGTGGCCAAAGCTCAGACGAGCCACCTCAACAATAGAGGCGCGGAACATGGTGCACGTAGACTCAATGCCCCCCGCCTCCCTCGGGATGTGTTCAAAGCTCTTCTGGAGGTGGGAGTTAAAGCTTCGTCTAATGGGGGACTCTGCCAGACGTTCCCCGCAAACCCTCACAATATGTTTGGGCCTGCCAGGTCTGACAGGCTTCCTCCCCCACCATCGGAGCCAACTCACCACCAGGTAGTGGTCGGTGGAGACCTCCGCCCCTCTCTTCACCCGAGTGTCCAAGACATGTGGCTGCAGGTCAGATGAAACGACAACAAAGTCGATCATCGAACTGCAGCCTAGGGTGTCCTGGTGCCAAGAGCACATGTGGACACCCTTATGCTTGAACATGGTGTTCGTGATGGAATCCATGACGAGCACAGAAGTCCAACAACAGATCACCATTCGAGTTCAGATCAGGTGGGCCATTCCTCCCAACCACGCCTCTCCAGGTCTCACTGTCATTGCCCACGTGAGCGTTGAAGTCTGACAGCAAAACGAGGGAGTCCCCAGGAGGGGCACTCTCCAGTAACCCCTCCAAGGACTCCAAAAAGGGTGGGTAATCTGAACTGCTGTTTGGCGCATAAGCACAAACAACAGTTAGAACCCGTCCCCACGCACGTATGTAGAGGGAGGCCACCCTCTCATTCCCCGGGGTGAACCCCAACGTGCAGGCACCGAGATGAGGGGCAAAAAGTATGCCCACCCCAGCTTGGCGCCTCTCACCAGGTGCAACTCCAGACTGGAAGAATATCCAGCCCCTCTAGAGGAGACTGGTTCCAGAGCCAGAACCATGCGTCGAGGTGAGCCCGACTATCTCTAGTCGGAATCTCTCAACCTTGCGCACTAGCTCAGGCTCCTTCCCCACCAGAGAGGTGACATTCCACGTCCCAAGAGCCAGCTTCTGCAGCCGAGGATCGAAACGCAAAGGTCCCCGCCCTCTACGGCCACCCGTTATACAATGCACCCGACCCCTTTGGCCCCTCCGACAGGTGGTGAGCCCATTGGAAGGGGGACCCATGTTTCCTCTTCGGGCTCAGCCAGGCTGGGCTTAATGGGCAAAAGCCCGGCCACCAGGCGCTCGCCAACATGCCTCACCTCCAGGCCTGGCTCCAGAGTGGGGCCCCGGTGACCCGCGTCCGGTCGAGGAAACACAACGTCCATTGTTCGTATTCATCATAAGGGGGTTTTGGGCTGCTCTTTGTCTGGTCCCACACCTAGGACCTGTCTGCCTTGGGTGACCCTACTAGGGGCATAAAGCCCCTGACAGCATAGCTCCTAGGATCATTGGGACACTTAAACCCCTCCACCACGGTAAGGTGGCAGCCCAGGGAGGGGTAATTTTGCAAATCCGACATTTTTATTTTTCGCTGCCATTTTATAGTCAAAGCTGAAGGATGCAGAAACTACAAGTGGATGAGTTGGAAATGTTCGGTTGTTAGGTGTGTTAATACACACAATTAATTACACCATCCCCCAGTATGCGGCAAAAAAGGCTGAACAGGATGGAATGGGGCTCTGTGACCTGGAGGGGGATAGGGTATGAAGTGTTTCATTTAGATTTAAAGATATCGAAGCAAAATGACCAAAGCATTGCAGTTCCTCTTTATATAGATCACAATTTAATGATTTGAATATGAAAAAGCAGAACCTAAAAGCATATGTCCCCATTTAAAGGAGATCTATCAAACCACTCATCCATTACGATATTGATGATAAAAGATATTGTCAAAGATGCATAAATATATTGGTAAACTCCATGAGCCTATATTTATTTTGTTCACCATTGTTGTAGCCATAAATGTTGTTGTCTACTGTAGCTACATGCTCATTCAGGAGCAACGAATGCTGCAGGTCAATGATTCAGGGCAATCTGCTGGGTTTTCTTGGATTGGAAAAGTTTTAAAGGGGAAGTCCGGTCAACAAGGAAAAATCAGGGTATCATTAGCTATAATTAAAACTAATACGTTTGTGGTTATTTAATGAACTTATCTTTAATCAATAAGAAAATAAAAACATAAATTGTCGTCTGAATCACTGTGTATGGGGGCTGACATTACTGCCCATATTTGGGCAGTAAGGGGCGTTTGACATCACATCCTGGGGCGTGGAAAAGCGGAAGCGGCGACAGCATTTCTCTCCGCTTTTCATGCAAAGTCAATAGGAGCCGTTCTACATAGCTGCGATCATCAATAATTTTTTCGGATTTCCAGAGGACTTCACCGCTGACATTCGCAAGAGCTATTGTTACAGCAACAATGCCCACGTGCATGGCCATTGGATGTTCCAACACAACTGGTAAAAGTGGAAAAAAAACATTGCTTATTTCAACACAGTCACTTCAGCGATCTCTCCTCCGCTGTGTGTGTGTGTGTGTGTGTGTGTGTGTGTGTGTCTGTGTGTGCGCGCGCTCAGCTGCAGCGCCGTGCAAAGCTGTGCTCCGCCCAGCATGTGCTGGAATGCTTTTATATTTTAATACTTATACTATAATAATCAGCTAACTTAAGTCACTTCAGCGATCTCTCCTCCGCTGTGTGTGTGTGTGTGTGTGTGTTTGTGTGCGCGCTCCACGGCTCAAAGCCGTGCTGCGCGGAGCGCGCACATACACACACACACACACACACACACACACACACACACACACACAGGCGTGTATAGATATATTCTGTAGGACCCGACTGAGTTTGCAATGGAAAAAGGTGCGCTGGATTCCGTCAAAAGTCCGGTTTCTGTCAAGAAACTCTTCTAAAAAAATCCATATCACTATCAGATGATGATAGCTCCACGGAACTCTCATCACTGTCACTAAGTACTTCATCACTCTCTGCTTTGTACAGAGCACCAGCCCTCGCCATCTTGGAAAATAGTGCGCGTGACAAACAGAGCGTTGAAACTTGCTCAACAGCGGGTCCGCCGAGTGACGTCAAAAAATGGGAGGTGACAGTACTATTCTTGACCAAGATGGATTCCTCCAAATAAACATGATTAAATGAGAATTATTATTAATTAAAAAAACTTATAATTTTTTGCACAGTATGTAGTAGTTTTATATTTAAAGTACTTTCAGCAGTTTGAATTCTGATTTTGACCGGACTTCTCCTTTAACCAATCCGTCTGTATGATTTGATAGAATTGACTTTGTTGACATTTGTTGTGACTTGCCACTATATAAATGAACATAATTGTTTCCTATAGTCAAGAATGTGTTATTTATGTCAAAATCACTCACCAGAAAAGAAAAATGACTTGTGTTGTGTTTGTGATAAGAAGTTTCCAAGTGAAATGGTGACCCCTGCTGAGCTATTTGAGCCATGCAAAGTTTTATTTTGTCACCCCACTGGTTTGACGTTCTCGAAAAAGATAGCACTGTTTATTTCATTTTTACACCACAAGTCAAAAGATTGGACTCATCAACATCATTCAATGGCTCTTCAGTTCAATTTTATATTCAATTTTATTTATATAGCGGCAATTCACATCACGTCATCTCAAGGGACTTTACAAAGTCAAATTCAATCAAAGTTTCTTATCTAAGGAAACCCAGCACATTGCATCGAGTTTTGACAAGCAGCATTCACTCCTGATGAAAAAGCATAGAGCCACAGGGGACAGTCGTCTGCATTGTCGATGGCTTTGTCACAATCCCTCACACATGAAGAAGCGGTGGAGAGGAAAACTCCCCTTGAACAGGATGGAAAACCTCCAGCAGAATCAGGTTCAGTGTGAACACCGATCTGGCTCAACCAATTTGGGATTAGAAAGGACAAAGACAGAGACACAAAAAGCACAGAATCACATATTGATCCAGAAATCCTCTCTTTGGTATATGGTAATGGCAGATGATCTTCCCCATTGGATGGTGTCAGCAAACAGAACGCCAGACCAGGTGTACCTACTATGAAGAGAAAAAAGACATAAAGAATATAAAGTTAATGTTGAAAGACACTCAACAAAAATATTGACTCAACACTTTTGGTTTTGCTCCCATTTTTTATGAGATGAATTTGAGTTCTAAAACTTTTTACACATACACAATATCACCATTTCCTTCAAATATCTTTCACAAACTAGTCTAAATCTGTTATAGTGAGCACTTCTCCTTTGCTGAAATAATCCAGCCCACTTTACAGGTGTGCCATGTCAAGATGCCATGATTAGTGCACAGGTGTGCCTTAGATTGCCCACAATAAAAGGCCATTCTGAAAGGTGCAGTTTTGTTTAATTGGGGGGGGGGGGTTGGGGACTCAGAAAACCAGTCAGTATCTGGCGTGACCACCATTTGCCTCACGCAGTGCAACACAGCTCCTTCGCATAGAGTTGATCACGTTGTCAATTGTGGCCTGTGGAATGTTGGTCCACTCCTCCTCAATGGCTGTGCGAAGTTGCTGGATATTGGCAGGAACTGGTACACTCTATTGTATACGCCGATCCAGAGCTTCCCAAACATGCTCAATGGGTGACATGTCCAGTGAGTATGCCAGCAGGGGTGCCTGCAGAACTTTTTCATAGGGGTGGCCAAAAGGGGCAACTTAAAACTCTTGGGGTGGCACACTGAAACTAAAACCCATAATTTCAAGATTTTATTTTATGGTTGTAGTAAAGCTGCCTGTAAAAAACTATCAGAAAGACTTAAGTAAACACCTATTGCTTTATTGTGTGATTCTTAATGTTACTAATGATCTAATCTGCATAGACACAGACCAATAACAGTACAGTTAAAATTTTGAGTTGAACAATATTTGCTTTGTATTGTGTAATCATGTAGGAATAGGTTGTAAATTTATTTATTTATTCAATACAAAAAACTACTGGGGAAAAGCAGATACTGGCAAATAAAAATAGAAGCGAGAACAGAAACGATATCTTTATTTATGTAATAGGAATTTCAGGGAAAACAGGGAACAACAGTCATATTTTGACTACAAGGTTATACTGTATGTGTAAAAACAGTTATACCTTTACTTAGTCTGAAACAAAAGTAATAATTACTTTTACAAAAATAACTTCCCAGCCAAGATCCATAGTCTCCAACTATGGTTACCAGGCTCAATTTAAGCCATCTACATGTGTTGTACCAGTCTTTAGAAAAAAATTAAATATAAGGTCTCTCCCTCCAAAGACTTTGTTAGTTAATGAATTAATTTCTGATAAACAGATTGATTTATTTTGTCTCACAGAAACCTGGCTACAAGAGGACTACGTTAGTATAAATGAGTCAACACCCTCCAATTATCCAAATTTCCACATTGCTAGATCTTTGGGAAGAGGAGGAGGAGTGGCAACCATCTTTCAGTCTGATTTATTAATTAATCCCAGGCCAATTAATAACTACAGTTCTTTTGAACATTTAACCCTCAGTTTCCCTCATCCAAATTGCAAAGCAATAAAACCTCTTCTGTTTGTTGTTTCGTATCGTCCACCAGGCCCTTGCTCTCAGTTTTTGGATCAGCTGTCAGACTTCTTATCTGATTTGGTGATAAACACTGACAAGGTTATTATAGTGGGTGATTTTAACATTCATGTTGACAGAATGTGATAACCTTAGCGTAGCCTTTAAAACTATCTTAGATTCAATTGGTTTTGCTCAAAATGTGCATAAACCGACGCACTCTTGGCTCCATACTTTAGACCTTGTGCTGACATATGGCATTGATTGTGAAGAATTAACAGTATTTCCTCACAACCCTGTCCTATCTGATAATTTTTTAATAACATTTGCGTTTAATCTAACTGAGTTCTCCACCCCTAAAAGAGGGTTCCGTTATAGTAGATCTTTATCGGACAACGCCGCATCAAACTTTAAAAAGTCTGTCCCCCTCTTAATATCGTCAGTATTGCAGAAATACCCTGCAGATAGCAGCATTGTTGTTTCTTCCCATTCACAAATGGATGTCTTTGTTAACAGTATGACTTCGTCATTGCGTTCTGCATTAGACAATGTAGCTCCCTTAAAAAAGAAGGTGATTATTCACAGGAAGCTGGCTCCCTGGTTTAATTCAGAGCTGCGTTCCTTGAAGCACAATGTTAAGAAATTGGAGAGAAAATAGCGCTCTACACACCAAGAGGAATCCTACCTAATCTGGAGGGACAGTCTATTGTTGTATAATAAGACCCTTCGCAGAGTTAGAGCAGCATATTTTTCATCATTAATTGAGGAGAACATAACTAATTCTAGATTTCTCTTCAGTAAAGTTGCCAAACTTACACAGAGTCATAGCTCCGTTGATCCATCCATTCCCTTAGCTCTTAGCAGTAATGATTTTATGGGATTCTTCATAAATAAAATTGATTCTATTAAAAATAAAATAATTGGCATCCTCCCAAACATCCCAAACCTCATCCTCAGTAAATGAGGCAGCATTGGAGGAATTTGAACCTGCGCAGTGTTCAAACTGTTTAGAAGCAGTAGAGCTTTCTGAGCTATCTAAAATTTTAGCTTCATCTAAACCTTCTACCTGTATGTTAGACCCAATCCCAACCAAGTTGTTTAAGGATTTATTCCCTTTTATCAGTGGTCCTATTTTAGACATGATTAATCTATCCTTGGTAAATGGATATGTACCACAGGCTTTTAAAGTAGCTGTTACTTAAGTACCTTTACTTAAGAAACCTTCTCTTGATCAAGACGAGTTAGTAAACTACAGACCTATATCTAATCTTCTTTTCTTATCTAAAATTCTTGAGAAAGTAGTTGCTAATCAACTATGTGAACATTTACAAAGTAATGACCTACTTGAGGAGTTTCAGTCAGGCTTCAGAGCTCATCATAGCACTGAAACAGCTCTGGTGAAGGTCACCAATGATATTCTCATGGCCTCAGATAATGGACTTGTGTCTATACATGTCCTGTTAGATCTCAGTGCTGCATTTGGCACAGTTGATAACAATATTCTCCTACAATGACTTGAACATACTGTAGGGATTAAGGGGAAAGCATTAGGCTGGTTTAAATCTTATCTGTCGGACAGATTCCAGTTTGTTCATGTTAATAATAAATCTTCCTCAAACTCTAGGGTCACCTGTGGAGTACCACAGGGTTCAGTCCCTGGACCAAATTTCTTTACCATATATATATATATATATATATATATATATATATATATATATATATATATATATATATATATGCTTCCGATTGGCAAAATTATCAGACAGCATGGGATTAATTTCCACTGTTATGCTGATGACACTCAGCTATATTTATCCATAAATCCTGATGAATCCAATCACTTACTTCGACTGCAGTCATATCTTGATGATATCAAAAGTTGGATGACTTTAAATTTCCTGCATTTAAATTTTGACAAGACAGAAGTTGTAATCTTTGGACCAGACTCCTCAAAAAATAAACTTCTTAATCAATCACTTAATCTGGATGGCATTAAATTGGCCTCTGGAAATAAAGTTAAAAATCTTGGTGTTGTTTTCGACCAAGACATGTCATTTAAATCCCATATTAAACAGGTTTCCAGAGTTTCCTTTTTTCACCTCAGGAATATCGCCAAAATTAGGAACATTCTGTCCAGGGGTGATGCTGAAAAACTAGTCCATGCATTTGTTACTTCAAGGCTGGACTATTGTAATTCTTTACTATCAGGAATTCCACAAAATGCAGTTCAAAGCCTTCAGCTGATCCAAAATGCTGCAGCAAGAGTTCTGATGAAAATCAACCAGAGGGATCATATTTCTCCTATTTTAGCTTCCCTTCATTGGCTTCCTGTTAAATCAAGAATAGAATTTAAAATTCTTCTTCTAACATATAAAGCCCTTAATAATCAAGCTCCATCATATATCAGAGCTCTGATTACCCCGTATGTTCCTAACAGAGCACTTCGCTCTCAGACTGCAGGTCTGCTGGTGGTTCCTAGAGTCTCTAAAAGTTTTGGTCCGTGAGGCAGACACCCCGTCTACTTTTAAAACTAATCTTAAAACTTTCCTTTTTGACAAAGCTTATAGTTAAAATGGCTCATGTTACCCTGAGCTACATCTATTGTTGTGCTGCTATAGGCTTAGGCTACTGGAGGACATCAAGGCCTATTTTTCTCACTCTACTGACTTCTACTGTTCTCTAGTTTTGCATTGCATTACATTGAAATGACTGTTGTCATTTCAGCTTTTAACTTTTTGTTCTGTTTTTTTTCTTCATAGTAGGTACACCTGTCTGGCGTTCTGTTAACTGTGACATCATCCAAGGAAGACAGATCACCCGCTATTACCATCTAATGTAGAACAGATTACTGGATCAATGTGTGCTTCTGTGCTTTTTTGTCTGTCTTATTGTGTCTCTGCTCCTTCTTCTGTAACCCCCAGTCGGTCAAGGCAGATGACCGCTCATACTGAGCCCGGTTCTGCTGGAGGTTTTTCCTTCCCGCAAATGGGTGGTTTTTCTTCCCACTGTCGCTTCATGCTTGCTCAGTATGAGGGATTGCTGCAAAGCCATGGACAATGCAGACGACTCTCCCTGTAGCTCTACGCTTCTCCAGGAGTGAATGCTGCTTGTTGGGACTTTGAAGCAATCAACTGGTTCCCCTATATAAGAAATGTTTGACCAATCTGTATAATATGATTGATTTTGACTTTGTAAAGTGCCTCGAGATGATATGTTTCATGAATTGGTGCTATATAAATAAAACTGAATTGAATTGAATTGAATAACTGCGGTCCTAACACGACCATCGGCACCAGGTATGACGGTTTTCACTGTTTTTAATGACCAGAGAGCTCTTGGAGTTTGTTGGTCAACAATGAGAACCACAGTTCCAATTGTAATGTCCTCCTTCTCGGTCTGCAATTTCTGACTAGCTTGTAAAGTGGGCAAGAAGTGCCTTATGAAGCGTCTCCAGAAATGGTCTGCAAGAACTTGCGTGTGTCTCCATCTCTTGCGCCTGAGCAGCTCTGATTCTGGGTAGACCACTTGCGGCAGAGAACAGTCTGGCCGCCCCATCAACAATGAGTTGGGGATGACAGGATCTGGGTCTGCAATGTCCGTGGAGATGCAACCCAAAGGTCTGGAATTGAGGATGCTCTCTACCGCAATCAGGACAGTCCTCAGCACCTCCTCTGATACAGTTTGAGCTCCCAGTGTGGTGCGCTGGGCTGCTTTCACAAATCGCACCTCTCTTTCCCATGAACCACCAAAGTGGGGAGCATTAGGAGGATTGAAGCGGAGTCGGATTTGTTCTGTCACCAGTTTTCTGAGAGCGGGTTCCATAGCTTTGAATGCTTCATGCAGGTCTTTACTTCCACCCTTAAAATTAGTGCCTTGATCTGAAAGTAGCGCAAAGGGCTTCCCTCGACGAGCTATAAACCGTCGGAGTGTCATCAGGAAGGAATCGGCATCCATGTTTGGCACGAGATCGAGGTGGACTGCTTGAGTTGTGAGACACTTGAAAAGGAAGCCCCATCTCCTCTCGCTACGTCGTCCTACTTTGATGAGCATATGTCCGAAACAGTCCGCGGCAGTTTAGTAGAAGGCAGGTCGGAAGATCCTCAAACTTGACGGAGGCAAATCTGCCATTTTTGGCATGTCGGGTTGAACTCTCCATTTCTTACACAATTGTGCTGATGTCTTCTCACTGCTTCTCTACCCCTCAGTATCCTCTACTTTCTGCAAAGCTCTGCAAAGACATGCTCGGCACCAGGATGATGCAGCTGCACATCACAGTGCTGAATTAGGAGCTTTGTGACTGGGTCAGAGGGGTCTAAAAGTATCGGATGTAGAACTTCAGAGCTCAGGCCCTCACACCTGCAAAGTCTATCTCCTACTCTGATCACACAGAAGACTCGTCGTACTCAGGAGCGATGGTAAGTAGTCGGCTACTGGATGGGATGGCCTTTCCTGCCTTTAGTAGTGTGAACTCACCTGGAAAGCTCTCTGCCTGGGCATGTCCCAGCAGGGCCAGTTCTGCCCTTTGGAAATCATCAGCAGCAGGATGGTTGTTGATAAAAGCCGCCCCATGCAGGGATCGCGTGGTGGCTTTCAGGAGGTCCTGATAAGTGCTGAACTGTTGGATGTCAGGTATTGGTGGACTGATTAACCCCATCGACAGCCCGCAGAACACTGTCTTCCTGAGCTCCTCTAATTCCTCTGTAAGTTCTTTCGCTGGTGCCATCGGCCAGTGAGTGGCTTGCAGTTGAAGGTGGCCCAGTGATTTTCTCCTGCAAGGTAAACCAGTGGTTTCCCTCGCGTAATGTCGTCTGCAGGATTAGTCTCTGAGTTGATGTAGTGCCAGGAGACTGGGTCAGAGAGCTTTTGAATTTCCGCAACTCTGGTTCCTACGAACACTTTATATCGACATGATTCTGACTGAAGCCAGTTAAGTACTGTTGTTGAGTCTGTCCAATACACCACCTCTTGGAAATCAAGCATGAGTTCTTTCTTCAAGACTGAAGCCAGCTGTGGTCAGAGCTCTGCATAGTTCCAGCCTCGGAATTGAGAGCTGCTTCTTTGGCGTTACTCTTGACCTTGCCGCCAAGAATCCCCTGTGGATGTGTCCTTCGCCTCTGTCTGTGCGTAGATAAGCTACAGACTCATATGCATGCTCGGAAGCATCACAAAACACATGAATACTCCGAATGCTGTTATTCCAGTCATACTTGGGGTCGACATAGCATCTTGGCAGGGTTATCTGCGACAGCTGAGTCAGTTCGCTTTCCCAAAGACGCCAAGCTTGGAGCAGGTCTTCTGGTAGGTGGGGATCATCCCAGCCTCGTTTCTTGCTCCAGAGGCATTGCACAATGACCTTGGCTCTGGTTGTGTAGGGAACAAGGAACACGAGAGGGTCATACTGCTTGGCAAGTAGTTGGTAGATGTTGTGCATAGTCGACTCTGGACTTTCACTCTGGGTTTGCTTGTACCGACTTGCACTGCCATATGAGTCCTAGAGTGCGCTCTTGAGGATCTGCTGCCTCCTAGGTGAACCAGAGCACGCTGCTTTCCGACCGGGACTCCACAGGTACGTGGTCAATGACCGTAGGGGCGTTACTAGCCCATTGCCGCAGCTCGAATCCACCCTCCATGAGAAGAGACTGAAGGTGGTCCACCAATTTCTTAGCTTGCGGGGGTGAAGGGAAACTCAGCAGCCAGTTATCAACATAGAAGTTACGTTCCACAGATAGAGGGGCCTCATCTTCTAGCTTGGTGTGCTGATGGACATGTGACTGAAGCACAAAGATGGCACAGCACAGGCTACATGTAGTCCTAAAGGGGAGCACCTGCCATTGATAGACAGTAGGTTTCTTATCCATTTTCAGGTCTCGCCACAGTAAGCGGAGGAAGGGTTTGTTTTCTTCCAGTAAACAGACCTGGTGGAACATTCCCTTCACATCACTACTGATGGCAACTGAGTGTTCCCTGAACCTCAGGAGGACGCCTAACAGGCTGGCTCCCAGATTAGGTTCTGGCAGGAGATGGTCATTAAAGGTCTGACCTTCAAAGCTGAAGGAGCAATTATAAACTATGCTGTCCTTTCCATTGTGATGCACCATGTGATGTGGGATGAACCACGAATTGTTGGGTTTTGCAGACTCTGGGGGTGACACAGGTTTCACGTAGCCAGCATCGCTGAGTTTATGGATCTCCTTGGAGTAAGTCGCCGCTCTTTCTGGGTCTTTGGTTAGCCGTTTCGCTGTCCCACGTAGCTGAGCCAATACGGCTTCCTGTGTAGCGCAGAGTGGAGGAAGATTCTCCTTCCACAGTAACAGGGTGGTGTAGCGCCTCACTCCTTCCACTGTGACCCAGATTGTCTTCTCCTACAGCCTCCGGATAGCCAGAGCATCCTGTCTGGACCTGGTAATGAGTTGCCCACTCTGATATGGTAAGGTATCCATTTGTCACAGTTTCTCGACATGATGAAAGAGCTTGGCTTCTGGTGAGGCACAGGAAGTGAACAGACACTGCTTTGGCGTTAACTGGTGACGAAGGAACTTCGAAGGACCTTGTAGAGTCCAGCCGAGCCTGGTGTGTACAGCAACAGGTCCACCAGGGGGACCCAGTCGTACTGGCTGCACCGGAGTGATGAGGTGTGGATTATCCGAACTGATGAGCAGCAGTGGCTGCACCTTCCCTGTGTCCAGCAGTGGCAGGTTCTTGAGATGACGGTACCTCTCCTGCAGTGCCTTTACCGGATAATTATGCCGGGTAAGGCCAAGTTCCTGGGTTGTGAAGGCTCTGTGTATGTTGAAGGGCTTATCAGGCTGTGATGCAGGAGCTACAGAGAAAGACACCGTGGCACCACGAATGGTGCAGACTTCTTGTTGGACAGTGTGTAGTGCGAGGTCCTCAGGTTCTCCTTGGAGCCCAAAGAGTTTGGCTGCCTCACTTAGAAGTATAGTACACTCCGAACCATCATCTAGTATGGCATAGGTTTCGATCGCCTTCATGTCACTCTTAAGGAAGATGCGACTTAAATTGAGAAGAACTTGGCTGGAGTCGTGCTGGACTTAACAGATACTGGTGTACTTTGGCTGGTATTAACTTTATGCAGAACCTCAAGGCGTCGTCGTTCACACTGTTTGCACTTGGCCTTGAGGTTACACTTAGCTGCCTGATGCTCACGTTCCATACCTCCAACACCTTTTATTTACTTTGATCCACTCTGTCATCTGTTCCCTTGACAAGAGCTTGAAGTTGCTGCACTGATTCAGATAGTGGTGCACTGTATCACAAAATGGGCAATATTGCTTTGGTTTCTCCTGTGTGGCAGTTGTGTCCTCCTCCGACTGTCCCTTGTGCTCACTTCCGTGAAGGATGGTCGTGGTCTTGTAAGACTTGAGCTCAGGGCGCCTCTCTCTCCGTAGAGCTGGTTTCTCCCTGTCTAAATAGTCACTGTACTGGTCTCCAATCAGCTGGACACGCACCTCATACTCAAGCCACTCAGCTAGGTCCAGCAGGGTCGGAACAGGAGTGTAGATGGGGTTCACAAATCTCTGGAAGTTGGCCGTTACGTCGTATGGCAACTTAGCTAAGAGGCGAGATACATGTGAGCCGCACCTTAATTCCGTTCAACCCTGTTCTCCCAATTAGTGTAACATGCCTGTCATGTTTAGCAGAAGAGGACCTAGGCAGCAACGAGGCAGAAACAGCAAATGGGATTAAAGGTAATATTTAATGAAACAAGAGACTTACAGCAGAACTCGGGAGCACAGGAGAACGTGGAAACACAGGAGGACCAGAATGACCCGACAACGGGGAAACAAACTGAGGCAACTTAAATACACAATGGGGATAATTAAACACAGGTGAGTCCAATCAAACAAGAACACAACTCTGGGGATCCTGACAATGCCGACTAGTGCACGGACTTGGAGGGCGAACGACTTGAAGGATCTGATGTCTCCACTTCTGATGGTAGGTCCATCCATTAGTTTGGTGATCCTCTTCAAGGCCAGATGTTGAGGTTGACCGTACATTTCAGTGAGTGCTCTCATGGTGTCGCTAAATGGGAATGGACTGTTGCTATACGAATGTGCAATGAGCAGTGCTTCTTCACACTTCAGATCATCCATCAAGATCTGGAAGTGTTGTGGAGCTCACAGACCAGACTGCTCCCTTTAGACTGTGAATTAGCTCCTCCATCATATCATGACGACTGTCCCGTAGGGGTGGAGATTTATCACTAGCTGGAACCTGTGTGACGCTGTCATGCTGATGTGGGTCCTCCTGACCTCTGATTGGCATCAGCTTACTGGCTTGCGCAGGTGTGGATGACGCCTCGCCCTCGCACAGTTTGGACTGTGACGTGTGATGTTGTGGGGCTAATACAGGAATGCCTGCGATGACTTTAGTAAGGCGTTGCACATCTCGTCTCAGTTGATCATGTTCCTCTCTCATATTATGAATATGCTGCAGAACCTCTGGAGAAGTAGTCTGTCTGACCTGCTTATCATGTGGCCGGCGTTGCTTAATTGGGTAGCTCACCTCATAGTCGAGGAGATATGATGGCAGCTGACTGGGTCGGCACGGGCGACCAGACTCTCTGTGCAGGTATCTCTCATCCATGCTGAACATCTAGGCTGAAGTGGTTGGTTTCCTCAGGCTCGAAGGACCAAAAATTGTATGACAGATTGACTGTATGTGGATTTTAGGTGGCAGAAATCACTTCAGGGTGTCAGGTCAGATAACTGTAGGGATGTTCAGGTGCTCGCAAGAATAAGAGGCAGAGTCCTTTAATGCAGTTCAATGCGGTACCGCGCGCGAGCTATTTTTAGAAACACAACGTCACGATGACGTCACATCACGTGGTACGCAGTAGGGCAAACTCCCAAACCCGCCGCTGATTTACTGTGGAAGAGACGTGCGTTAGCCTAGGTTTTACTCGGTAAACGACTGCTTTTTCCAACATCTCAAACCATGGTTTATAAACATTGTTGCTATGGGACGTGCAACAGCGACTCGAGGTACGCTCATCGGCCGCATATGAAGGATGTTTTCTTCATTAATTTCCCGAAACTCAAGAGTGCCAAGGAGAAGTGTGTGCGTTGGGTACACTTGTGCGGGCGGCCTACACAACATTTCAACCCGGAAAAAGTTACCAAATTCACCTACATATGTAGCAAGCATTTTGTCGGTGGAAAGGGCCCAACTGAAGAACATCCTGACCCAATTCCAGCGACATCAAGCAGTGAACAGGTAAGAGTATTTTGGTGTTTTACTGAAGCTTAAATCTGCTCAGGCGTCGAAGAGCTAACGAAACGAGCTATCCTTTGTTACACTTTTGTTATGTCTGCGTGTCTATCCTGCCGCGCGATATTGACTTAGGCCCCTAAGTTGACCATAGATTGTTTGTTTTGTCATCATTTTAGCTGGAGAGGTACGCCCAATTCAAAAGAAAGGCCCCAAAGCAACGACTTTTCAACAGTCCACCAGGCTCTAAGAAGAGGAAACAACTCGTTGCTGACGCCGATACACAGTGTGATCTTGATGCAGCTGCTGCTTTGCTCGCACTGAGCTCCACTTCTGTTCAAACAGAGGACATGACTGCAAATTCCTCCGTGGCATCTGAGTTGGATTTATTGGATGAGGTGAGTAAAACTATTAAATTAAATGAATTGTTTTAAAGCAACAATGTTCATAAAAACGTTGTCTTTTTTTCTTTTCTTTTTTTTGTAATTACGCGTTTTAAAATGGGGAAAAAAAAACTAATGCATGTGCCCTATTCGACGAGTGAACTCTTCACAGTAGAAAAATGTGAATCTGATTGTGATTAATTATTTGTATTTTTCATGTATTTTCAGGCTGCACTGCCCAACCTGGGACAAAAGGAGCTGCTCTGCAGTAGATGTTCTGCCCAGATCACAAAAGTGGACGTAGGATGCCAAACTGTTTATGACAAATACATCTTACAGTCAAAAGTGGAGAACATGATCCTGAGAAATCAGCTGATTCTGTCAGGAACTACATCACCTGTCCCCCCTGAAGATTGTCGGAACACACCTCAACTCAGTGTTGACATCCTCAAGAATGATGACAAGGCGATGAAATTTTTCACAGGACTTACCTACCTTCATTTTATGGCTCTGTTTAATTTTTTGGGGCCTATGGTAAATAATCTGACGTATTGGCGTGGGTCACAAAAGCAGGAAGGGAAGAAATCTGGAAAAAGGACAACATCACCAATAGAGGAACTTCTAATGTGTCTAGTAAGATTGAAAAGAGGCTATTGCTTCTATACCATGGCATTTATGTTTAAGCAGTATATTAAGCAGAATCGTGTATCAGGTCAATCTTCACAACCTGGCTTCAGCTCCTGTATAATCACTTCAATGATTTAAGAGAAGTAATGTTCCCTGATAGGTCTGTGTTAAAGAGGTTTATGCCTAAATCATTTAAGTCATTTAAGAATGTTCGTTGTTCTGTAGATTGTACCGAGTTCTTTGTCCAGATGCCTCGTAACTTTTCTCAGCAGGGTAATTTGTATTCAAATTATAAACATCATCACACTTATAAATGTTTGATAGCGGTTGCGCCTAATGGTGCAGGTGTCTTTGTGTCAGATTTATATGAAGGGTCTATGAGTGACAGGGACATTTTTAAACAGTGTGGGATATTGTCACACTTGAACCCTGGTGATCTTCTGCTGGTGGACCGGGGGTTCACAGTTGAAGATTTGTTGATGCCTAAACATGTACATGTTAACATGCCACCTTTTTTGAACGGTAGAAAAAACCTGACTGCACAAGAGGAACTTTTAACTCGCAGGATCGCCAAGGCTAGAATACATGTTGAACGCTATAATGAAAGACTGAAGAAATTTAAATTAATATCGGGCACTATTCCCTTGTCATTGGCCCCACTTGCATCACAGGCTGTATTTGTAGCATCATGTCTGGTAAACTTCCAGGATCAGTTGGCTAAATAATATCTTAAAAATGTCATTAGAGGCCTTTTGTATGTATGAAGTGAATGTATGCCTTTAAAATGTGAAAAATTAACACAAAATTGCTTTTTGTATGTGAAACATTTATTTTTACTTAAATTTACATGCATGTTTTTTAATTCACAAAAAATAAAGGAAAAAGGAAAATACTTTTTTGTTTTTTTTCTGGAATGTATGAACAAAAAACCACAGTTCAAAGCACAAAGTTAAAAAACATCAAAGTGTAAGGGTAATGAATAGCAGCATTTCAAACATGGTAATGAGTTGCTCACATACACCAAGGAAAAAGCTGCACAAAAACAAATAAAAAAAAAACAAATAGAAAAAGCCTTACTGTGAATTAGTAAATCCAAAGTTTCAATTATTGCAAGTACAGTTATGAACTATGGAAAATGGCATGTTTTTTCATATTCATCACAGTGACTGGTTGATCAAATATTAGGATAAATCATGCAGCACAAAGGGAACCAAATTTCGTGGAGCTCTCATCTCGATTAGTTCAGGCAAGATAACACACTTCCAAAATTTGACATTTGACTCGAGAATCATCTTGATAAAGCCATCGTCCCTCTGTATTCTCTCCACTGATGGCTCACCCTTTGATGACCACAAAACAAAGTCACACCACTGAAGACCAACAACCCCCAGCTGATGTTGGATTTGGTAGTAGTATGGATGGGACCTCACCAAGACAAGCTGTCCATCCTTCACCCGGAAACAGGAGCTACTCAGACGAGAACTACTCAGCTCTCCACTCTCTGCTGCCTGGACACATTCCTGTGGTGACATCGACTGAAGCAGCTTCAGCACTTTAATCTCCACTAGACCAAACGCATTCGTCTGGGGGTCAAATGAAAGTCCATCAGGGCTACAAGCCAGCTCAGGAAACTGGCTCGACACCCACAGTCCTGTCTTCACACAGCTGTAGTTTGCTGCATTGCAACGCTTGAAGTCCAAGTAGCAGGTCCTCGCCGTCTCTTCATACCTCAGTCCATTTTCCATATATGTTGTTGTCACAACATCTAGGCCCCACACCTTCTTTCTGACAAAGTTCAATAGTCTCTGGTTCACTGAAGGTGGGAGCTCAGCATTGTCTTTTATAAGTTGCCACAGCTTATGGACCTCCTTACTCTGTGAGGCAGTCATTCTCAGGTATCGTTCTGCTGCCCAAGATGATGAGGAGGACTGTTCCTCTGTTCCAGCCATCATTGCACTATGGCAGCCCAGAGGTGTGTGTGCTGACAGGTTCCTGAGGTATCTGTCTTTATGTGCAGTCAGCAGCTCTCTATGGCAAGCAGGTAGCTGGTAGTCACTATATTGATGTAACAATACAGTTTCCCACATACTAACAGTACCTGATGCAACATTTGCAGCAGCCAACTCGTTCAGAAAACTGTTAATGGTACTGTCCGTCACACTACTTCCTTTCGGTCGTGGATCGAAACTTTTAACATTCGATAACGGTCGCTTACCATACATTTTTTCACTCACAGGTCCAGGTGTTTTTCTCTTTTTTCCTTTGTTCCATTGACATGGAAGCTCTGTGCAGGCCGGCTTTCCACTGTTGTCCGCACCAACTACATACTTTGTTAAGAGCAGTAACAAAGCAGCAACGTGACTGCAACGTCCGAGAGCAGATGCTTTGCACTGGCACCCAGCAGATCTCACAGCTCCACTTAATGATGACAGTTCGACAGTGACAGTGTAGTTTATGTTTTTCATGGAAGCCTCGACAGTACACTTGTAGTGCATGATATTTCCTTTTTCGGCAAATTTCACAGAATGCACAAAGTTAGAATCAACATACTGCCACCCACGACGAAGGGATTTTTCAGTGATCACATCTGTGTTATCGGTTTCATCGTCACTTTCTGTCCCAGGAGCTGTTACCGCTGGGATAGACTCAACGAGCCAACGGTACACATTCCCGTAGTTGTAGAGGGGAGGCAGGTTGAAGCTTTCAAAGTCCTTCCAGTCATGAAGAACAAGTGATGGATCTTCACTGTTGGTAGTTCCACTCTGATTTTGTTCAGCAAGTTTCTTTGAATGCCATTGACCTTTGTCAACCGAACAATCGATTTGGTGTGCCCGGCCTGAAGAAATTGCTGCTTGGCAACTGAAAAAAAAGAAAAAAAAAAAAAAAGTAATTAGCAACATCATAAAACATCATAATGTGTCTACATGGAAGCCATAGCCTACAACTTACTAACTGAACAGCAAGCCTGCCTCTACATGTTTCCTCTATAAAAGGTCTAAAATAGGCCTAGTATATATTTTAGCCCACTGAGCTATATAATACACTGGAGTGCTGGTTTTGCCAAGAAAAACAGAAGTCACTGGCCACCATCTTGCTACTCCCAACTCTCACAGAATCCCATAGGATTTGTTTGCAACAACAAGCAGTTTTCTGGCTGTGTGAAAACGTTTCACAGTCAGTGGATGTACTAACACTATCAACTACAAGGACATTAGGTGCTGAAATATTTTACATGTTAATAATATTAAATGAGCGCACATTTTCCTTATTTACTGGGGGGGAAATAGGGAGTACCAAAATGGTGGCTGGTGGCTTCAAAGCGACTCGTTCTAACAGCCGGCGATTAGCACTCCAGTGTATTATGTAGCTCTGTGATTTTAGCCACGGATAGGCAGGATAGGAGGCCGACATGTTAATAATGAAGCGCCTGCTGCCATGATAGCATATAGGCTAGCATGTTAGCAGGCGCTAACATGGTACCCTGCTACCGGGATAGCTTACTCAAAAACAAACGCCCTGAATCTCTTAAGCGAAAGATTCTGAGATGTGAACAATCGTTTTGTAGCTACCTATTGGCAAGATATACAGATTCCTGGACGTTGATTGCAAACAAACAAAAAAGGCACGGTGGAAATCATAACAAAGGCATGAACGCCGAGCAGGGAAAAAAACAAAGCTTACCGTTGAATCAACTCGGCCCGTCTTCCGGTTTTTTTTAGCCCTCGACACTCAAGCCACCGTTTCAGCTGAAGGTTGGTGTGCTCTTCCACAGTGCGACCAGTAAACCGTGCGCCTGGGACATCGTCTTGGGTAAGTTTAATGGCTGCAAAGTCGGTCATATCGCTGTTTCTGTTGCGCTTGTAGTGGCTGGTTTGTATGTGCGTTCTACGACTGTTTGCCCTACCGGTGCGGCAAAAGGGGCGTTACTCTTAAGGCCGTGACGTCACGTGCGCGGTACCGCATTAGTTTATCTGCATTTAAGTATCTGAAGATACATGAGGTGCGCGTGTGTGTGTGGTTTTGCAGATCCCCGAGCAATGTCTGCTCCGTATTGAATGCTGCACATGTGGTGCGTCAAGGGCCGCAGTCAGCGTAGCCATTTGCGGGGATTATCTTTTGTGCAGCAGGGATCCAACAGTCTTCTCAGCATCACATTTATTTTTTATTTGTTGGTAAAATGACAACACTTAATCATGTCAAGGTTGTTTGTTTATTGTTTTAATCCTGGCATAAGATGTTTTGTGTTTTTTTCTATTTTTTGTTTTTGTTTTGTTTTAGATAGTATAATTTTCTTTTTTAATTACCAAGCGAATCAAAGTCTTTTTCAATTTATGTCATGTCCTTTTAATTTAAAGGATATTCGTCAGCCACCACTGCTTTCCTACGCATTGTGTTTATTTATGTAATTAGGGTTCCTAATTCGTCTGCTCTGTGAGCAGAAAGAACGGGCCTATTGTTTTTCGTTCGTTTTTATATTATTAGGGTTCCAAGCCCGCAGTGCAGAAAGAACGGGCTATGCAAGGCATAGCCGTTCGTCTCCTCTGTGAGCAGAGAACCCTATTGTTTTTCGTGTGTTTTTAAATTATTATGGTTCCAAGCCTGCAGTGCAGAAAGAACGGGCTATGCAAGGCATAGCCGTTCGTCTCCTCTGTGAGCAAAAAGAACGGGCTATGCAAGGCATAGCCGTTCGTCTGCTAAGTAAGCAGAGAACCCTATTGTTTTCCGTGTGTTTTTAAATTATTAGGGTTCCAAGCCCACGTAGCGGGTAGAACCCTATTGTTTTTCCGTCTGTTTTTGCATTGTTAGGGTTTTAAGCCCGCAGAGCAGAAAGAACAGGCTGTGCAAGGCTATTGTTTTTCGTGTGTTTTTTTCATTATTAGGGTTCCAAGCTGTTATTGACTTCACCGCCTCCCCTCCGCGGTGAAGCACCCTCGGTGGACCCAGCTCTTTTTACCCTTCAGGCGACCCCCACTTACTTATTACCTTGAATGTAGGATGCATAAAACAGACAAGTATACTTTTAGTTATATTTTATCTACTTAAAGACAGAGAAACAGTTACAGTCACACCAGCGCTGATGGGCTCTTGATCGGCAAGAAGCCCCGATTGCTCATCACACATACATTATATAAGGATCTAGGTACACACCCATGCAAGGGCTGTACACATACAAACTGTGAAATCAGTAGAGAAACTGTGTCATCTCCGGGGTGGTATCTGATAGATATGTGCCAATCTTTTGGGTCATTGCCATCTAAGTGTGCCATGCAGTTCTGGGATAAACAGCTCGTTCCACTTGACCTCGTTGATATCCTAACAGACCCCCTGATGATGTGCCTAAATGGCACATCACCAAAGATGATCAACCAGTGGAACGACAGCTCTCAGGCTGTCTCTCTCCCAGAACAGCTGGTGATTCTGTCCAGTCCAAACAATCCAAGCACATCAGCTTCTGGCTTCCAGAGTCCGTCTATCTGTGATCTCCATGGCAGTCGATAGTGCGGCTCAGTCTCTGGGGTCACACAATCTCTGCTGGTGTGCCCGAAAGGCACATCATAAAAACAACAGTGAGCAGAGATCCCTATTGTTTTTCGTGTGTTTTTAAATTATTAGGGTTCCAAGGCCGCAGAGCAGAAAGAACGGGCTATGCAAGGCATAGCCGTTCGTCTCCTCTGTGAGCAGAGAACCCTATTGTTTTTCGTGTGTTTTTAAATTATTATGGTTCCAAGCCTGCAGTGCAGAATGAACGGGCCATGCAAGGCATAGCAGTTGGTCTGCTCTGTGAGCAGAAAGAACGGCTTGCAAGGCATAGCCCACATCATAAAAAAAATTGTCCAGTTGTCCGTTAGCCCCCCCCCCCCCCCCCCCCCCCCCCCCGTTGGTGTGCCCCAAAGACACATCACAACGAAAACAGTTCCAAGATATGGGCCGGACAAACCTCAATGGAAACATCTTAGCATCAATCAGCATGAATACTTCATAATTCAGCATTTTTTAGTCAATACCACAGTCCAAGCATTTGATCTAAAATTTAGGGTTCAACTATTTGAGCTAGGCCTGTTTTAGGCTCCTATGCACACATTATTTTAAGTTTACTTTAGACTAGGTAAGCTAAGACTGTTCAGTAATCAAGGCCAAATTTGTTTACTCTACCTTCACCCCAAGAAACCTCCTACTTGGTCCTCCAACCCCATTCACATGGACAAGCATCCATCACTTTCAAACCTCACAAATCCAAGAGTACCAGTAGTGGGCATCACAGGGCGGGCTGGGTCTTCAGCAGAAAAATCCCATCTCTGATGGAGCCCAGTCTAGGGGAATCCCACTTTGGGCCAATCTGAGCAAGAAGACACCCTGTATTGAATCTAAAAATTAGCCTTGCCGAGTGTTAGGATATCAACGAGGACAAGTGTAACGAGCTGTTTATCCCGGAGCTGCATGGCACACTTAGATGGCCCATCAGCGCTGGTGTGACTGTAACTGTTTCTCTGTTTTTAAGTAGATAAAATATAACTAAAAGTATACTTGTCTGTTTTATGCGTCCTACATTCAAGGTAATAAGTAAGTGGGGGTCGCCTGACTGGGTAAAAAGAGCTGGGTCCACCGAGGGTGCTTCACAGTAGGCAGGGTACGGTGAAGACAGTAACAAATTGGTGTTTCCGCCTGGATCCAGAAGGCGGCGTACCACCTTCCGTTTTCCGGCCAGAACGTCATTCCAGAGGAAAAACACACAAAAAGCGGCCGCACAAGAAGGTAAGGAGATCCCATTTATCTCCTAGTGTCTTTTTCTTCCTGGAAGGGCCCGCTTTTTGTACTCCTAAAGGCAGAGAAAAGTTGAGGATAATTGTTTGCAAATGTGTCGATAAGTACTTGGGGTTTGCGTGCGCTCACAGCGGTGAAAGTCCGGGAGACCCTGGCCAGGTCTCTGAAAATACTGTGAATGTGGAGAATTAGGGTTTAAAAGGTCCCCTTGTTAGGCACGGAGGAAAATGTGTGTTCCTCTGTGTTTAGCATAAAAGCAGCCATTCTGACAGGCACGCCGTTACGCGTGGCTTTTAAAAGACCAAAGAGCCGTTGGATTTTTGGTTTCGATAGTTCCAAAAGTTCTCTTAAAGAACTTTAAAAGCAGCTAATCCAATTATATTTAAAAATAGGTACCTATAGAACGCGTAAGAGTTGGATTTTTGGTTTCGATGGTTCCAAAAGTTCTCTTAAAGAACTTTAAAAGCAGCTAATCCAAATATATTTGAAAAAGGTAAGTAAAAGAGTACGTACAGAGTTAACTGAAGCTTGGCCAGAAAGGGTGAATGTATGTGTGCGTGTGTGTGTGTGTGTGCGTGTGCGTGTGTGTGTGTGTGACACGTTACTGACATTGAGCCAGTGAAATTGAAGGGTAAGGGTGCACCTGTTCAGGTGACATATAACCTGCTCATTGTGGAATGTATTAACTTTGATTAATTTTTTAGTACACATTTATGAAGGTATAACATGCTTTTAATATGCAATATATTTGCGTTGAGGCCTGTCTGTTTATCAGAAGAAGAGAATGTGAATAGGTTCTGTGTATGAGTATCAGGAAAACTTTCAAGGCCAGTCCAGGCAGTGGGAAAGAACAGAAACTCCGGTTCACATGCAGCTGGAGAAAATAATGAGAGAAGATCGTTATTAGGGAGTAAGATAGCGATAGGATGTGTGCGTCATTCATTGTGTGACTTTGTATAATCTGTGATCTAACTTTAATAAAACTAGCCTGAGCGGGAGAGAGAAGAGAGTTGTTGCCCGGAATCGGCAGGTGTACCATCTCTCCCTTTTGCAAAGGTGAAATGGAATTCTGCGTCCATGGCTGAGTTATTATTTTAAAGTCCTGCACAACGAATTAACGAACCCGGGGAAGCAGACGGCTTCAACATTTGGGGGCTCGGTCTGGGATTCGGGGTGACAGGTGTTGAAGCCATCTGCTTCCCCGGGTTCTTCTAATTGTTCTTAATCTTCAAATTCTTCAAATCCCTTTAAATTCTTAATTTAAATTTTTTTTCAATTCTTCAAATCTGATTTCAATGTTTTCTGCATCTTCTGCTCAATCATTCTGCAGATTAGCATTCTCACTCGCTGTTATGCAGGAACAGCTTTTTCTAGTTCCTCTCTCAGTTCCTCTTCAATAGATGCCATTCTCA
The DNA here is from genome assembly GCF_011125445.2 of Fundulus heteroclitus. Classification (NCBI taxonomy): domain Eukaryota; kingdom Metazoa; phylum Chordata; class Actinopteri; order Cyprinodontiformes; family Fundulidae; genus Fundulus; species Fundulus heteroclitus. Next base: position 763,528 of record NW_023397077.1, on the reverse strand, counting down.
TGTAAAAAATCCTGCACCATGTTTTTCTGTTTTATGTTTTTCTATTTTATCTAATCTTTACTGATATGTACATCCCCCTTTTGGAATCAAACTAGTTTTATTCCAGAAACAACAGTGAAATGTAACGTTCTGTTTTGGTCTGGGTTTATTGTTTGGTGAAGTTAGTTCTCTCCTGCCTCTGGTTTTATTTCTTTTGTAGGTTCTATCTTGTTTTAGGTTCCTATTTAGTCTGTGTATGGTTTTTAGTTTTCCGGTCTTTGTATTAGTCCTTATCTGTGTTCTGTGCTTTGTGTTATCCTCAGTCTTAGGTTTATTGTTCTGTCAGCATCGTTTTTGCTTCCACCGTCCTATGGTTAATTAGTTCCCTCTGCTCACCTGTTTGCCTGTTTATTTAAGCCTCACTTGCTCCTCAGTTATTTGTTGGTCCGTCACACTCACATGCCCGTGCTCCTGTTCCTCCTCGGTTACTCTCTCTGTTTTGGTAAGAGCCCCGGCACCTTGATTCTGTTTTGGATTACCTGTTTCTGTTTACTCTGCCCAGTGTGTTCGCCAGTTCCCGTCCAGCTTGTTTGGATGTTTGCCTTAACTCTATTTGGATCCTGTTTATGTTCACCTGTCTTCCATTAAATCCAGTTTAAAGGAATATATATATATATATATATATATATATATATATATATATATATATATATATATGCTTCCGATAGGCAAAAAATTATCAGACAGCATGGGATTAATTTCCACTGTTATGCTGATGATACTCAGCTATATTTATCCATAAATCCTGATGAATCCAATCAATTACTTCGACTGCAGTCATGTATTGATGACATCAAAAGCTGGATGACTTTAAATTTCCTGCATTTAAATTCTGACAAGACCGAAGTTGTAATCTTTGGGCCAGAGTCCTCAAAAAATAAACTTCTTAACCAATCACTTAATCTGGGTGGCATTAACCTGGCCTCTGGTAATAAAGTAAAAAATCTTGGTGTTATTTTTGACCAAGACATGTCATTTAAATCCCATATTAAACAGGTTTCCAGAGTTTCCTTTTTTCACCTCCGGAATATCGCCACAATTAGAAACATTCTGTCCAGGAGTGATGCTGAAAAACTGGTCCATGCATTTGTTACTTCAAGGCTGGACTATTGTAATTCTTTACTATCAGGAAGTCCACAAAATGCAGTTCAAAGCCTTCAGCTGATCCAAAATGCTGCAGCAAGAGTTCTGATGAAAATCAACAAGAGGGATCATATTTCTCCAATTTTAGCTTCCCTTCATTGGCTTCCTGTTAAACCAAGAATAGAATTTAAAATTCTTCTTCTAATGTATAAAGCCCTTAATAATCAAGCTCCATCATATATCAGAGCTCTGATTACCCCGTATGTTCCTAACAGAGCACTTTGCTCTCAGACTGCAGGTCTGCTGGTGGTTCCTAGAGTCTCTAAAAGTAGAATGGGAGGCAGATCCTTTAGCTATCAGGCTCCTCTCCTGTGGAACCAACTCCCAGTTTTGGTCCGTGAGGCAGACACCCTGTCTACTTTTAAGACTAGGCTTAAAACTTTTCTTTTGACAAAAAATTATAACTAGTGGCTCATGTTAATCTCAGCTACCTTTATAGTTTTACTGCTATAGGCTTAGGCTACTGGAGTATATCAGGATCTAATTTTCTCACTCTATTGAGTTCTACTGTTCTTCAATTATGCATTATGTGTTGTCATTTCTGCTTTAACTTTCTGTTCTCTCTTTTCTCTTCATAGTAGGTACACCTGGTCTGGCGTTCTGTTATCTGAGACATCATCCAGAGAAGACGGCTCACCCGCTACTACCATCTAATGTAGAACAGATTACTGGATCAATGTGTGCTTCTGTGCTTGTTTGTCTCTCTTGTTGTGTCTCTGCTCTGTCTTCTGTAACCCCAGTCGGTCGAGGCAGATGACCGTTCATACTGAGCCCGGTTCTGCTGGAGGTTTTTCCTTCCCGTTAATGGGTGGTTTTTCTTCCCACTGTCGCTTCATGCTTGCTCAGTATGAGGGATTGCAGCAAAGCCATGTACAATGCAGATGACTCTTCCTGTGGCTCTACGCTTCCCCAGGAGTGAATGCTGCTTGTCGGGACTTTGATGCAATCAACTGGTTTCCTTATATAGGACATTTTTGACCAATCTGTATAATCTGACCCAATCTGTATAATATGATTGAACTTGACTTTGTAAAGTGCCTTGAGATGACATGTTTCATGATTTGGCGCTATAAAAATAAAATTGAATTGAATATATATATATATATATATATATATATATATATATATATATATATATATATATATATATTGGAAGAAAGAGAGAGCGATGTATGTGTGTATAATTTGTGTGTATATCAGATTAATATGTAACTGCAAAATATGTAAGTGCGTGTACATTTTTCATCCAGTTTCACTTCAGTTTAAATAGTTTTGGTTCTGAATAAATATATGTAATCTGTCTGAAAGGTCACGATCACTGTGAACATATGATTAAAATGAGATCTGAGCTGCCTCCTATTCATTTTCACAGCAGCTGTCTGATCTGTGGTCTGACCCAAGATGGCCGCCCTGTAGGCACGTCAGCCTAGTGGCCGGCAGCGACCAATGGGGTCTACGTATATGATGTCTATGGAACTAAATCTGCTAAATTAATGCTTTGGAGTGCCTTGGAGCAGTACTGAAAAAGTGTGGTTCAGAAATGTATTGAGAATTTTGAAAAAAAAGAGAGAAAAGGTTTGAGAACGAGACCAGGCAAAAATAGTTCTGACATAAAATAACAGAACTAAGAAAAGATTAAGTCCTGTGAGTTCCGAAATCTAAAGGGATTCTTGAGTGTGGCGGCTCACTGCGGTTCTCGACGGGGAACCGTCTTTTTGCTGGGTTCGAGGCCCGAGAAGTGAGAAATCTCGAATTCTACATAAAAGGTTGAGCGAGATCAGGCAATACACATTGAATGGATGCGGAGATAATAGAGTGACTCTGTGAAGCTCCGATTACAGACGAAATAAAGTTCTGATATGACATAACAGAACTAAGAACAGAGTAAAATATAAGTTGTGCGGATAACACAACAAGAAAAAGTCCTGTGAGCTTTAAATCTTTTTTTAAGAAACCGTGACCTGACGTAGAAACAGGGAGACCGGGTTATGAGCCGTGAGCTGGACACACACACACCCAGCGAGAATCGGACAGGGAGAAAAGATAAAGATAAAATGAATGATCTGTGAAGCTGAACACACAATCAGCTATTACAGACTAATTTATTAGGAAACAGTGTGAATGGTGTGAGCTTGACTGGGGAAGACGGCGAGCGCGAGTGATTCCCATGGCGGCGGGGTTTGCATGAGCCATAATATTAAACAGCAGGACCCACTCTGATAAAATTAAACATTTAGCTACATGGGTAAAATAATACAATTCAGGTTTAAGAGGTGACTTAAACATTCCAGGAAGCTATCATTAATAAATCGGGAAATCTAAAGGGGAAATACAGAGCAACACTCTGGGAGTTTTTTAGAACAAGGAGGTTTCGCATTAAAAAAAAAAAAAAAAAAAAAAAAAAAAAAAGAGAGAGAGACATCTCGCAGAACACTACGCGCAAGCTGTCTGTCTGTCTTGTACAACATATTGTGTCTGTGGATATTAGATAATTTTGTTTGAGTGAGTGGGGGAGAGACTGCTTGGATCCGCGGAGATTGATGTCTGTGTACCCCAAAAGCCCAACATCGCTGAAAACAGCCGAGGATTGGTCACTGATAGTTGATATGTCCCGCCTGCTGCTCAGGGCGCAGCCCTCCCCTCTAGAGGCAGACTTGCTGTCTCTGCATTTGATAAACTAAGGAATATGTGTTTGAGAAAGAGAGTAAATAATAAATGAATAATAAAACTTATATCTGTGTTTAGGAGTTAAAAAAAAATTTCAGCATGAAATATTTATTTATTCACACATTTGTTTATACATTGTGTAAACATCAGGGCGTAATAATTTGTGATTTAGCTCTTTATTGGCTATAGTTTATCATTTTATGGCACCAGAATGTTGTCATTCCAATTCTAAAAAGAAAAATAGTTTTTGTATAAGCATCATTTTAACTAGTGTGGTTTATTGCAAAAGTGCATATTAAAATTCCCAAATGAGCTTTTATACTTTCAGAAATAAAAAGATAGAATACGAGATTAATTGAAATGAAAATTTTAATAGTTTGAAAGCCCTAGTTTGAATGTAATACACTGGACTTAAATCTGGTTGATCTAAGGAAAGCAGGAATTAGCTCACTAACAACTTCTGCTAATTGTAGGTCTAGGAATTGTGATGATATTTGTCTAGGATGAACCCGGACACTGCACGCACACACAGAGCTAGTTCTTAGGAGTGAGTTTATTGAATGGTGTGGAAGATGGATGATGATGAACCCAGAGTCTTTCAACTCTGGTGCAGGGTGCAGAAGCTGGCCGGCAGGAGGCGTGTGGAGAGACTGACCGGGAGGAACTCTGGAGCCGAAGACTTGATACCAGAACGGAGCATCTGAGCTGAGGACTTGGAGACCTGAACATCAGAGCCGTGGACTTGAGAGCAGAACTTCTGAGCCATGGACTGGAGACCAGAACTTCTGAGCCATGGACTGGAGACCAGAACATCTGAGCCGTGGACTGGAGGCCGGAACTTCTGAGCCATGGACTGGAGGCCGGAACAGCTCACTAGGAGATGAGAACAGGAGTGGGAACAGAGCTGAGCTGGATCTAGGCTGAGACTGGAACAAAAACAAAGCTGACGGAAAGTCTTCAGGCTGACTGTAACAAAAAAACTGAGCTGACAAGAATTCTGGCAGAGACAGAGCGGGAGTGAACGCTATGGACCGGCGACGAGAACAGAATGAGGTGAGTCTTATAAAGAGGTGAACACAGGTGGCAACAGATCAGGGGTAATTGCAGCCTGACAGGTGACGGGAATGAAAACTAATTAGTGTCCGGAGGTGTGACTAAAGCTGAGCGAGGGAGAGCTAAGTGAACTACAAAACAACAAAGAAGCCAGATAAAACTTAAACCATGACAGGAATCACCAGTTAGCAGAACCAAAAGTTAAAAGTTAAAATGGAGCTTAAAGATGTTTGGTAAAAGTACAACCCGGTTGAATTAGATAGATTTTATCAGTCCTAGCTCTAATCATGCATCAGTTTTACAGTTATCCTCAGATGGAGTAGCTGATGTTTAAGAATTTATGAAGAATGTTACTGATTTAAATCGTTTTACTACAGAAGTTAAACTTTGCAGAGCGAGAGAAATCAACAGGAACAAAAAAGGATTTGGAAAAATTAAAGAGCAGATCCCAAAGTATTTCTTTAATGTAAACACATTCTCTAAATTAGATAATTTGACTAAAGGCACACATGATTGTGTGCCCTCTTTTGCTGCAAATTATATTGAAAATGATGCTTGAACCTTCCACATGCCAGATGTAACTTTGTTTTCTTTACTAATTTCTTACTTGGAAGATGGAGTTATAAAACATTCTCCCTTAACACCCCAGCAATGGTTCTTAATTTGACTGGGGCCCACAACAGCGGTGAATTATTCAGAAAAAATGGTTTTAAAGGGTTTGTCCTCTTCAGTATTACAGCTGATGTAACTAAATCGTTATAGACCTGATTGTGATTATGCTCGCTGGGACAAAACATTTGGTACATAATTTTCCAATGTGGCTCAGGATGGGGAGAGGAAGAGTAAATAATAAAAAAGGGTATTACAAGATCTATTATTTAAATTCCCATTACAGGGAACCAAACAGAAAGTGAGTAAAATAAAACGTGAACATGTGATGTTTCAGCAGTTGGATCTTCAACCCTGAAGGTGTCACCTCAGTTTAATTAACTCCAAGGAGGAGGCTTGCCTATTGCCTCCTTTTCTCTATTCTTTATTTATTTACAGGTCTGTTGGTTGCTGAACGTGGAAGCAGATGGCTTGGTGGTCAGTGTGGCGTCGAGTATTGAACCCAGGGCCTGATGGATGAGTGTTTGGAGCTGATATGGTGGACATGTTAAAGCACCCATCCACATACAATCGTGATTGTGGCCTCTGAAATGGCCTCTGTTTTTAAAGCACATGCAGAGTAAACATGGAATTCACCTGTGTGTGTAGGTCAAGGGTCACTGAGCTTCCCAAACCAATTTTGAGTTCCAATAATTGGTTCTAAAGATTTTGAAATCAGTAAAATGACAACAGTGGCCAAATTTATGCACATGCCTAATTTTGTTTAAACAATTATTTCATACTTTCTGTAAATGGTATAAACTTCGTTTCACTTCTCAAATATCACTGTGTTTGTCTCCTATATGATATATTTAACTGATTTTTTTTATCCTAAGAACCAAAGATTTATGAAGGAAAATCATGGAAATTAACAAGGTTGCCCAAACTTTTCCAGACCACTGTATATCTGCATTAGGTATATGTAATATGTTTCCTTTAATTAAGGGGCCATTAGAATTCCCCCACTCCAACATAAAATGGTTTCACCAATGGCAGAGAGACAGAGAGAGAGAGGATGAGGAAACGTGAGAGGAGAAAGCAGGTAAGAGGTGTCGAAGTGAGTAAGCTCAGACTTGTTGTAAAGAGAAGTTATAAAATACAATATGCAAGCTATCAGCACACAGTAGGGTTTCAACGAGAAGCTGTGGGACTGTGCGCTTGTTTTTCTTTGACGCTGCATTCATTTGGGAGTTGGAGCGAAGCTAACCTGGCTGTTTGCTAACCTAAATTACTATAAGCTGCTGTTTCACTGTTTATGTGGAACTTAAAGGGCTGAGGAAGATCGTTACCGGTGTAGGTACCAGATCGGCTCGGGTGGTCAGATTGGCTCGGGGGGGGGGCCTGCGCTTCCCGATGACGTCAATAATATGGCAACTCCACTCAAACAAACTACATTACGCCCACGGTCTCCATTTTTTACAAATCATTTTTTTTACATTAATTTACGGTTAATTTCCAGTAACTTAATCGAGGCATGAAAACTTTTAACATCATTTTGGAATGCTTCTGTGATAGTCTGACAATTTAATCAGTAATTTTGCAGGATCAAAGTTACATCTTAAGAGAAATGTCCTTCCTCCAATTAAAAAAAAAAGCTGTGAAGGGAAACTAAACCATAAACTCTTTTCATTTCTAATAAAAGTCTGCAGCCATTTTAATTTTATCACGGCATTCATCACTTTAAAATCAATAACGTTTATTCCTCCTTTTTCTACTGATATTACTTAGTCGTGTTTTCTGATCACATGTTTTTTATTATTCCAGGTGAAATTGTGACAATATTCTTCCAAAAATTGAGCCAACTGTCAAATATTTGTTGATGTTTTTGAAAAATGGCTTGAATATTTGTTCTGTCATTTTCACTGTGGTCCTTATGTTAATCATTATACCTAAATATTTTACCTCATTTTTATCAATCAAAGTGGGTTGATTATTTTGAATTGCTAAGATTTCACATTTTTCTATGTTCATCTTTAAGCCTGAAGCTTTTGAGAAAAAAGAAACCACTAAATTAACTAAATAAAATTGATTCGTTACAAATGCAGACCGTGGGCTCAATGTAGTTTGTTTGAGTGGCGTTGCCATAATGTGACGTCATCGGGAGGCGCAACGCCCATGGAGAATTTTGTGACGTCATCAGGAGGCGCAGGGACCATGGAGAATTTCTTCGTAAAATTGTCCGTTTACAAACGCAATCCCGCTCTCGAATAAAACCTACACCCCGCTATAATTACTTTAGTAAGTTGTTCAGACCAATCACAATGTTTTGCGTAATTGCGCAAACGTTTAACCAATAATGTATAGGGACGTCATCAGAAGGCGAAGGGCCCCGAGTCGATCTGACCACCCGAGCCGATCTGGTACCTACACCGGACTGGATAAGGAGTGACAGACTCCAGAGAGTGACTCTGAGTGCCTATGTCGCACAGAGCATAGACATTATATAAGAGTAGACCACATTGACACGCGGCGCAGGAATTATGGCCGCCATCTTGGGGCGATCAACCTGCTACCCTTTCCTGTTGATTCAAGCTGAACAGACGAATGATGCCTCAGCACTGTGCAGCTTATTTAAGTTTGAATTTACGGAATATTGATGTCAGGGCTTAAGGGATAACTTTTCACAAGAAAGATGAACATATATTGTTTATGTTTTTGATTAGAATGTGATTTTTCACTTTTGTGGATGAGATACATGGATGCTATAAACAGTCCAAGTTGTTGTGACTTAGTCTCTCCAAAATTGCATCTGCTCAGCGAAAGCATCAGAGCTTTAGAGATTGGTGAATAAACAGCATATTATATTTATATATATATATATATATATATATATATATATATATATATATATATATATATATATAAGGTGGCATATAAGCCCACGGAGGCTGCCACCTTACCGTGGTGGAGGGGTTTGAGTGTCCCAATGATCCTAGGAGCTATGCTGTCAGGGGCTTTAAGCCCCTAGTAGGGTCACCCAAGGCAGACAGGTCCTAGGTGAGGGACCAGAAGAAGCGCCGCCCAAAATGCCCCTTATGATGAGTATGATTATTGGACCTCGTGTTCCCTCGCCCGGACGCGGGTCACCGGGGCCCCACTCTGGAGCCAGGCCTGGAGGTGGGGCACATTGGCGAGCGTCTGGTGGCCGGGCTTTTGCCCATGGAGCCCGGCCGGGCTCAGCCCGAAGAGGCGACATGGGTCCCCCTTCCGATGGGCTCACCACCTGTCGGAGGGGCCAAAGGGGTCGGGTGCATTGTGCAACGGGTAGCAGGAGAGGGCGGGGACCTTGGCGTTCTGATCCTCGGCTGCAGAAGCTGGCTCTTTGGACGTGGAATGTCACCTCTCTGGTGGGGAAGGAGCCTGAGCTTGTGCGCGAGGTTGAGAGGTTCCGACTAGAGATAGTCGGACTCACCTCGACGCACCGCTCTGGCTCTGGAACCAGTCTCCTTGAGAGGGGCTGGACATTCTTCCACTCTGGAGTTGCCCATGGTGAGAGGCGCCGAGCTGGGGTTGGCATACTTGTTGCCCCCCATCTCGGTGCCTGCACATTGGGGTTTTCCCCGGTGAACGAGAGGGTGGCCTCCCTCCGCATCCGTGTGGGGGGACGGGTTCTGACTGTTGTTTGCGCTTATGCGCCAAACAGCAGTTCAGATTACCCAGCCTTTTTGGAGTCCTTGGAAGGGGTACTGGAGAGTGCCCCTCCTGGGGACTCCCTCGTTTTGCTGGGGGACTTGAACGCTCATGTGGGCAATGACAGTGGGACCTGGAGGGGCGTGGTTGGGAGGAATGGCCCACCTGATCTGAACTCGAGTGGTGTTTTGTTGTTGGACTTCTGTGCTCGTCATGGATTGTCCATCACAAACACCATATTCAAGCATAAGGGTGTCCATATGTGCTCTTGGCACCAGGACACCCTAGGTCACAGTTCAATGATCGACTTTGTAGTCGTTTCATCTGCCGTATGTCTTGGACATTCGGGTGAAGAGAGGGGCGGAGCTCTCCACCGACCACTACCTGGTGGTGAGTTGGCTCCGATGGCGGGGGAGGAAGCCGGTCCGACCGGGCAGGCCCAAACGTAGTGTGAGGGTTTGCTGGGAACGTCTGGCAGAGTCCCCCGCTAGACGGAGCTTTAACTCCCACCTCCGGGGGAGAACTTTAAACACGTCCCGAGGGAGGCGGGGGACATTGAGTCAGTCGAAGCGGCAGGCGGCTCGGCTGGTCGCCGAGGCAAAAACTCGGGCGTGGGAAGAGTTCGGAGAGGCCATGGAGAAAGACTTCCGTACGGCTTCGAAGCGATTCTGGTCCACTATCCGGCGTCTCAGGAGGGGGAAGCAGTGCAGTACCAACACTGTTTACAGTGGGGGTGGTGTGCTGCTGACCTCGACTCGGGATGTCGTGTTTTGGTGGCCGGAATACTTCGAAGACCTCCTTAATCCCACCAACACGTCTTCTGTTGTGGAAGCAGAGCCTGAGGACTCTGGGTCGGGTTCTCCCATCTCTGGTGCTGAGGTTGCCGAGGTGGTTAAAAAGCTCCTCGGTGGCAAGGCCCCGGGGGTGGATGAGATTCGCCCTGAGTACCTTAAGGCTCTGGATGTTGTGGCGCTGTGTTGGTTAACGCGGCTCTGCAACATTGCGTGGACATCGGGGGCAGTTCCTCTGGATTGGCAGACTGGGGTGGTGGTCCCCCTATTTAAAAAGGGGGACCGGAGGGTGAGTTCCAACTACAGAGGAATTACACTCTTAAGCCTCCCTGGTAAGGTCTATTCAGGGGTTCTGGAAAGGAGGGTCCGTCGAATAGTCGAATCTCGGATTCAGGAAGAGCAGTGTGGTTTTCGTCCTGGCCGTGGAACACTGGACCAGCTCTACACCCTCAGCAGGATTCTGGAGGGGGCATGGGAGTTTGCCCAACCAGTCTACATGTGCTTTGTCGATCTGGAGAAGGTATTCGACCGTGTCTCCCGAGGGATCCTGTGGGGGGTACTCCGGGAGTATGGAGTACCAGGCCCTTTAATAAGGGCTGTCAGGTCTCTGTACGACCGGTGTCAGAGTCTGGTCCGCATTGCCGGCAGTAAGTCGGACACGTTTCCGGTGAGAGTTGGACTCCGCCAAGGTTGCCCTTTGTCACCAATTCTGTTCATAACTTTTATGGACAGAATTTCTAGGCGCAGCCAAGGTGTTGAGGGGATCCGTTTTGGTGGCCTTAGGATTGCATCTCTGCTATTCGCGGATGACGTGGTCCTATTGGCTTCATCAGGGCGTGATCTATAGCTCTCACTGGAGCGGTTCGCAGCCGAGTGTGAAGCGGCCGGGATGAAAATCAGTGCCTCCAAATCCGAGACCATGGTCTTGAACCGGAAAAGGGTAGAGTGCCTTCTCCGGGTTGGGGAGGATGTGCTGCCCCTAGTGGAGGAGTTCAAGTATCTTGGGGTCTTGTTCACGAATGAGGGGAAGATGGAGCGGGAGATCGACAGGCGGATTGGTGCAGCGTCTGCTGTGAAGCGGGCGCTGTACCGATCCGTTGTGGTGAAGAGAGAGCTGAGCCAAAAGGCAAAGCTCTCGATTTACCGGTCGATCTACGTTCCTACCCTCATCTATGGTCACGAGCTTTGGGTCGTGACCAAAAGAACGAGATCCCGGATACAAGCGGCTGAAATGAGTTTTCTCCGTAGTGTGTCTGGGCTCTCCCTTAGAGATAGGGTGAGGAGCTCAGTCATCCGGAGAGGACTCAGAGTAGAGCCGCTGTTCCTCCACGTCGAGAGGAGCCAGTTGAGGTGGCTCGGGCATCTGGTCAGGATGCCTCCTGGACGCCTCCCTGGTGAGGTGTTCCGGGCGCGTCCCACCGGGAGGAGGCCCAGGAGAAGACCCAGGACACGCTGGAGGGACTATGTCTCCCGGCTGGTCCTTAGAACGCCTTGGGATTCCTCCTGAGGAGCTGGCCCAAGTGGCTGGGGAGAGGGACATCTGGGCCTCCCTACTGAAGCTGCTACCCCCGCGACCCGACCCCGGATAAGCGGAAGAAGACGGACGGACGGATATATATATATATATATATATATATATATATATATATATATATATATATATATATATTAGGGCTGGGCAACGATTAAAATATTTAATCGCGATTAATCGCATTGTATTTACAAGCTCCAAAAATGAATTCAAAAGTAGTGTAAAGAGCACTTATATTTTAATGTTCTGCTGCCATATGAACAAAAGTGTTGTAACATTTGTAGCACTTATCAGTAACACATATTTAGTGTAAAGCGCAACTTAAACATGTAAAACAAAAAATAGCAATAATAATAAATTAAAGCTTATTGCCACTGACAGGGAATTCTCTTTATGGGGAAAAAATCTACCAAAAACAGGCAATTTCTGAGGTAACAGCAGGGAGCAGCATTACCATTTTATGTTCAATACCAAAGATTAACTTGGCAGTGGTTACAACTAACTTGTTTCTGTCATATTCGATGCTGGAAGAACTTTAAACTGAAATGCTTGCTAACTCGATATGCTTGCGTTGCTTGCGTTTATTTGACGTTGACTAGGGTGACTATATTTTAATTTGGTAAAACCAGGACACCTTGTGTGTGTGTGTGTGTGTGTGTGTGGGGGTGGGGGGGGGGCTGGGGAATCTCTAGGCCTACGTAATCCTACAATAACATATTTACAGTTGGTTTATTAAAAATGCTTTTCCATAAAAGTCAACAGCAATAACTCCAATAACAAATGATAATTTTATTCAAAATGTATTTATTAAAAAATGGTTAACAATTCCTGTAATGAATGAATAGCACAATAAAAGAAATAATGTTTAGATGAGTAAACATCCCTCACCTAACAATAAAAGTTAACAATAACTCTCAACTCCCAATAACACATGATATTCAGCCTCAGTAATGAACGAAATAATGTCTGTTCTGTAGGCTATTGGAAAAAATAAATTAACAAATGAGCTAATTAACAAAAAAATACCTCTTGTGTAGCAAAAATGCGCTTGAATCAACTTGCTCTGCAGACCACCCTCCTTCCAATCAAAGTACTGAATAATTATGGGGAAGATTTTCACCGCACCGTGATTACTCCCATCAGTACTTACACCACAAAATGGGATGTCTTTGAGCGCTTCGTGCGCCACTTCAACAGAATGAGGTGCCAGAACACCATCAACAATAGCCTCGGTCTTAGTTCGGGCACAACTAAACCTTTTGGCAGTGTCAACAATGAACTCGTGCAGTCCATAGATAGAAAACTGTTGTGATGTTTCACTGTGTGGAATGACCATGCAACCTCCGCTGCATTCACTGCATCCTCGTTCCCTGGTTTGACAAAGTACTGTGTGATCGAGCTAGCACTACTCTCACCTTGGACAGCTGTTTTGTGTTTCTCAGTGTCCAGGTGGCTTTTTAGATCCTTTGCATTGGACACCGAGACATATGTGCCTGCTTTGCACACTGTGCACAAGGCCTCCCATTTGTCTCGACCCGGTCTGAAAGCGGGGAAACTCTTTTATAAATCGTCGGTAAACATACATTTGCGCTTCGGCATGTTGTTGGCGTACTGACAGCCACGCTATCTATCCTCTGATTAAGAACAGGGCTGCCCGCACTGACGCGGTTCGGGGATTACGTCACACACAGCGCCGAGCGCAGTGCCCTAGTGCCAGTCAATTTAATGGTCCAATGAAGGTAATTTAAAAAACAGGACATTTCCTCACTTTCTAAAAAAAAAAACGGGACGCCCGGGACAGGACGTGAAATACGGACATGTCCCGGGAAATACGGACGTTTGGTCACCCTAACGTTGACACACGGTTTTTTGTTGTTGCTTTCTCGCATGCATATAGTGAATGGCAGGGGAAAAACAGGCAAAAACACATGGATACTTTGAAACGAGAAGCGACTTCACCGACGGCGTCTAAGCAGAACCCCCCGCTCCGCTCCGCACAAAACTTGTTACGGGCGACAACTCACCGCCTCGCCTAAGCAAATTCCTGCGGGAAACACCGCCTTCCACATGTCGGCTTTGTTTTTTTCCGGCCAGCACCTTTCTTACTCTGAATCTGAGGCTTGGCTGACAGGGAGGTTATTGGCGCATTATCGCCACCTACTGTTCTGATTCAAACCCCTACACCACACCAACAGACCTTCACAAAATAAAAGCATGTGAGCAACATGCGTTAACGCGCGTTAAAGAAAATATCGCCGTTAATAGTCTAATGAGTTAACGCGAAATTAACGCGTTAACTTGCCCAGCCCTAATATATATATATATATATATATATATATATATATATATATATATATATGCTGTTGTATCATCTTCATCTAACAACCCAGACTTTTGGAAAGACCTCTTAAATTATGATATGGGCTACAAGTTTTTGAAACCGTTTAGAGGCACATCTGTATTTTGGCAAGGCGTTCAGAAGGACATGATGGCCATGGTGAGAACTCTTGGAATTCCCACATTCTTTGTCATTTTCTTCTGCTGATTTACGCGTGCCAGAATTTATAGAAGCATTTATGTTTGGAGATAATGTTATACGCAATATTGCTGACATGAAATTGACCCAAAAGTGTGACTTGTTAAAAAATAATCTTGTAACAGCAGCTATAATGTTCAATCATAGGTTTCGTTGTTTGTTAAATTATATCATCATGTCTCCAGCTCAGAATGGATTTTTAGATTCAATATCAGAATGTATTTTGGGTAAAATAAAAATGCCCAGATCAAAGCTTGATATCAAAACCTGATATTTCAAAGCAAAAGCAGGCCTCTGTCATCATTCGATATATTGATACAGAAAAAATTAAAAAAGTCACTATTGCAGATGCATGTAACTATAATGTTTTGTGTGTGTGTGTGTGTGTGTGTGTGTGTGTGTGTGTGTGTGTGTGTGTGTGTGTGTGTGTGTGTGTGTATTAAGGTGGCTGTTATTAAACCTTTACTTAAGAAACCATCTCTTGATCAAGATGAGCTAGTAAACTACAGACCTATATCTAATCTTCTTTTCTTATCTAAAATTCTTGAGAAAGTAGTTGTTAATCAACTTTGTGAACATTTACAAAGTAATGACCTACTTGAGGAGTTTCAGTCAGGCTTCAGAGTTCATCATAGCACTGAAACAGCTCTGGTGAAGGTCACTAATGATATTCTCATGGCCTCATATATTGGACTTGTGTCTGTACTTGTCCTGTTAGATCTCAGCGCTGCATTTGATACAGTTGATCACAATATTCTCCTACAAAGACTTGAGCATACTGTAGGGATTAAGGGGAAATCATTAGAATGGTTTAAATCCTATCTGTTGGACAGATTCCAGTTTGTTCATGTTAATAATAAATCTTCCTCAAACTCTAGGGTCACTTGTGGAGCACCACAGGGTTCAGTCCCTGGGCCAATTCTCTTTGCTATATATATATATGCTTGCGATTGTCTCTGTGGATGGCTTTCACACGGTCCGGGCCGACCAGGACACTAAGAGTGGTAAGCGGAAAGGAGGGGGGGCTTGCCATTCTAGTAAACAGCAGATGGTGTTACCCGGGTCACATCACCATTAAAGAAAAGCTCTGTAGCCCGGATGTTGAACTGCTGGCCGTTGGTCTCCGTCCATATCAGCTGCCTAGAGAGATCCCACATGTTATCACTGCTGTCCTGTACATCCCTCTGTCTGCAAACCCAACATCCGCCTGCAGCATCATACATACCACCATCTCCAAACTACAGACCCAACACCCTAATGTCCTCATCATCATGTCGGGAGACTTCAACCATGTCACCATGAACAAAATTCTGCCGACCTTCAAACAGTATGTGAAATGCCCCACCAGAGAGGAGAGGACCCTGGACCTGATGTATGCTAACATTTAAGATGCGTGCATGTCCACTTCTCTCCCACCTCTTGGCAGGTCAGATCACAACCTGGTTCGCCTTAAACCCTGTTATGTGCCTCTGGTGAAGAGGAAGCCTACAAACACATGGACTGTGAGGAGGTGATCGGTGGAGGCTTATGAGGCACTGCAGGCCTGTTTGAGGTGACTGACTGGCCTGCACTCTGTCAGCCCCACGGGGAGGACATTGATGGGCTCACAGAGTGCATCACGGACTACATCATACAGATGTAGTCTGTGTGTACTGCAATGTTCCAGCTTGGACTGTCACCTGTTATGCCAACAAATACAGGAGAAAGCTGGAGAATAAACTCCAGACCAACAACATGAGGGATGCGTGGAGTGGGATGAGGGCCATCACAGGGTTCCAGAAGTCCACTGGCATGGGGTTGGAAGGTCGCGTAGACCGGGCCAATGAACTGAACCTATTTTTCAATAGGTTTGATACTGCGGCCCATCCCCCACAAATCTCTGCTACTGGCTTCCCTACTTATACCACTCCACCTTCCCCCACTCCTCCTTCTTACAGACCCCCTATCTGCTCCTCACCACCTCAATCCACATCCACCAAATCCACCCCTCCCCCCTGCTTCACATCATGTCCTCCACAACCTGAGGACCTCACCCCTCCCCCTACTTTTACCTCTACAGTGTCCTTCACTCCTGACCTGGTGAGAAGACAGCTAACCAGACTCCACTCCGGCAAAGCTGCTGGCCCCGAGGGTGTTTTCCCCAGGGTGCTCAAAGCTTGTTCCTACCAGCTGTGTGGAGTACTTAGCCAAGTCTTCAACCTGAGCCTGCACCTCCAGAGAGTCCCCGTGCTGTGGAAGATGTCCTGCCTCGTTCCTGTACCAAAGACGCCGCACCCTAGCGGCCCTCAGGACTACAGACCGGCAGCACTGACCTCCCACATCATGAAGACCTTTGAGGCTAGTCCTGGAGCAGCTAAGGCCCATGGTCAGGCCCTTCACTGATCCACTACAGTTCGCCTACCAGCACCCTGGGAGTTGAGGACAGCATCATCTTCCTGCTGAACAGAGTCTACACTCATCTGGACAAGCCGGCGAGCATTGTGAGAATCATGTTCTTTGATTTCTCCAGTGCTTTCAACACCATCCGTCCGGCTCTACTGGGTGAAAAGATGACGGCAATGCAGGTGGAGGCCCCCATTGTGTCCTGGATTGTTGATTACCTGGCATGCAGACCACATTATGTACACCTGCAGAACTGTGTGTCTGATAGGGTGGTCAGCAACACTGGGGCCCCTCAGGGGACTGTCCTCTCCCCCTTCCTCTTCACCCTCTTCACCTCAGACTTCAACTACTGCACTGAGTCCTGCCACCTTCAGAAGTTTTCTGATGACTCAGCAATAGTTGGCTGCATTGAAAAGGGTGATGAGAGTGAATATAGGACTGTGGTGGGCAACTTGGAGTGAGCTAAACCATCTGCAGCTCAACGTGACAAAGACTAAGGAGCTAATAGTGGATCTGAGGAGGGCAAAAACACCTGTGACCCCTGTTTCCATCCAGGGGGTCCCTGTGGACACTGTGGAGGAGTATAAGTACCTGGGAGTGTACTTTAACAATAAGCTGGACTGGACTAGAAACGTCGAGGCGGTCTACAAAAAGGGCCAAAGCCGACTCTTCTTCCTGAGGAGGCTGAGGTCCTTTAACATCTGTGGAACGATGCTGAGGATGTTTTATGAGTCTGTTGTTGCCAGCACGCTCTTTTTGCTGTCACATGCTGGGGCAGTGGGCTGTGGGCTGCCGACAACAACAGACTAAACAAACTGATCAGGAGGACCGGTGATGTCGTGGGGGAGGAGCTGGACACCGTGACAGAAAGGAGGATGCTGTCCAGGCTAAAGTCCATCTTAGACAACGTCTCACACCCTCTCCACGACACACTGGCCCAGCAGAGGAGCTCCTTCAGCAGAAGACTCTCTTACCCAGATGCACCACATGAAATCATTCCTGTCTGTGGTCATAAATCTTTACAACGCCTCCATCAGTGATTCAGACACCCCCCCTTCTGTAACTGACATTTATGCATTCTTTGCACTGTTCTTGCACAAGTCAATATCATTTTATTTGGATCTATAGTTATACACACACACACACACACACACACATATATATATATATATATATATATATATATATATATATACACATACATATATATATATATATCAGGGGTTAAAGTTCTCCGTCGCTGCGACGGATTTCCGTCATTTGGAAAATTAGCGCAAATTGTTCCGTCTACACTTTTTTATTCAAGGTTTTAAACTGAAGCTGCTCTCAACCAATGAAACCTGGCAGAGCCGGGACATTAGCCAATCACAAAGAGAGTAGGGCGGGTCTTTGCAAAGCGAACATTGCCAGACTGAGCTTCATCAGTGTTCATCATTCATCATTATAACTTTTGGAAGAACATCTCAAATTGGCCACAGATGCATGAATGAAAGTAGCGGGGTGATCAAAGGTTTTCTTTGGATTTATGCAAACCAGCAAGTCAGGAAGTGGAGCGGATTGACCATCTGACAACAACTTCCATCGGTAAGCAGTCTGTCGTTGCTCCTGCAGTTCATTAATGAATTATTTCCACCTGTGGCCATGTCACCTGTCAGCGTTTATTCACTGGCTTCCAGCAATTTGGCTGATAAACGCGGTGACCAACCAGAGATCTCCTCATGATTCACTGATGTTTTATATAAAACTCGAAGAGTAAAGCGTTAGCTCAGGCTAATTTAGCATGACGCCCTTTTTTTTGAAAAAGGGTCGGAATATAAAACAATTTCCTGCATTCGACTGGGTCTGTTTAGGAAAAAGTAATAAAATAAAATTAATTATTTCACCTGCGCTTTTCTGAACCAAAGAAGTCAGAGCTGCTATCAGTCAAAATACAGCAGCGTCCATCTAATGAGCCGCTGCGCAACAGGACTCTCTTAATAAAATGACAAGGATTTTGATTTTGATTATTAAGGAAACTACATCAAAAAAATAAACTGCAGCTACAACATGGACTGGAGAGCGGGTTCTAACTGGGTGAGGCCAGAGGTGATTCTTAGAGAGCTTTTATTAAGTTATTTTTTATTTTTACATGGAGTGGAGCCGATGTGAAGCTACACTGTAGAAGCAAGTCGTACTAGAAACCGCTGAAAAAGCCTCCTGTCTGTGGATCTATGGAGTCATTTTACTCCGACCCAAAATCACCTGCCAGACAGACGGTACTGCAGCCAAGATTACCTTCAACAATATTTAACTTTACGAAATACATTAATAACATTTTGCTAATTAAAAATATTCATATTTAAAAGCAAGTTAGGTTTTTTTCTGATAAACCTTGAGCAATTTTATTAAACTTCTTAAAAATGTAACATCCCACCCTTCACGGATTTTCTAATCCGCGTTTCCCCATCAGATACGGTTCCCCCTTCGTCTTCTTGCCGCTCCGCCCCGCCCACGCGGCAAAATAGGCGCGTGCTCGTGATGAGCACTGAGCAAGCACGCGCCTGTTCGGCGCGCTTGTCTGAGGAACTACGGACACCGTGAAAGCTCAAACAACATGTTTCGGCAAAGTTGTCACACTTTCTTCACGTTTTTGCGGGAAACTAATAGTAATAATACTAATAATTATAATAAATATAATAAATATATATGTTATACATATTATGATTATAATAAATAATATATATTTTATACATATATTATAATTATAATACATAATATATGTTATATATATATATATATATATATATATATATATATATATATATATATATATATATATTATAATTATAATACATAATATATGTTATAGTTATAATTATAATATATATATATGTTGTATATATTATAATTATAATATGTTGTATATATTATAATTATAATAGATAGATAGATAGCATAATGCTATATGAATTAAAAACAGGGCAATGCAATTTAATGCTCAATATTACCCATCAGATACCGTTTTCCCTGTTTTACAGTGGGGGAACGCTATCTGATGGCCATAAATCTCCCTTCAGATACCGTTTCCTCTGTCTTAAAGTGGGGGAACGCTATCTGATGGCCATATTTCACCCATCAGATACCGTTTCCCCTGTTTTAAAGTGGGGGAACGCTATCTGATGGCCATAAATCTCCCATCAGATACCGTTTCCCCTGTTTTAAAGTGGGGGAACGCTATCTGATGGCCATAAATCTCCCATCAGATACCGTTTCCCCTGTTTTAAAGTGGGGGAACGGTATCTGATGGCCATAAATTTCACATCAGATAACGTTCCCCCTGTTTTACAGTGGGGGAACGCTATCTGATGGCCATAAATCTCCCATCACATACCGTTTCCCCTGTTTTACAGTGGGGGAACACTATCTGATGGAGACATTTCACCCATCAGATAGCGTTCCCCCTGTTTTACAGTGGGGGAACACTATTTGATGGAGACATTTCACCCATCAGATAGCGTTCCCCCTATGTTAAAATCACCCATCAGATAGTGTTCACCCTGTTTTACAGTGGAGGAACGGTATCTCCGTTCTTTCAAGAGCACTCCAGTGAACCTGGAAAGACTCACCAATACACCCACAAGGGTACAATACCTGAAACCCACAGTATTCCTCCTTCCCAGTGAAACCTACCTGCACCCTAGTGAGATCAGTTCCTCTCACCTTGCAGGTTTCAATTTTCCTGTAACCTCAAACTAACCATCTCTCTGTCATCTTCTCAGTGTGCATTCAAGCCTGTGAGCTCTTTTCTGAGCTCAGATCCTTACTCCCATTCCCTATTACTGTTTCAAAATAAACACAATTTATCTTATTTCTGTTCTCCTGTGGTTGTGTTCTGCATGTTGGTCAAGAACCTCACATTCACCATGTGACCATTGTTGTCGCCAATCTCATGTTTATTCTCCTTCTTTTCGAAATGAATGACCAGTTCAGTATCATTTTTAAGCATGATCTATATTTCCAACATAAGAAAAACAAAGGAACACAAACAGATAATTGTTAGGCTAATATCAAAATTTAACAATGTATTAACTATTTACAAAAGTACAATATTTATTTAACATTAGTTTAAAACTGAACAGATAGTGTGAAAATTTCTGTAACTGGTATAAACATAGGTTTTACAAGTGAAATTAAGAAATCATACAAACATGTTTATTTGAAAATGTAAAATAAATCAAATAATAAGTGCTGCACAGTACAAATGCAAAGCTATGAAAGAAAAGGTGTACTACTACGGTAGTGTTTCATGTTTAGGCTCCTAACAGGCTTCACAAGTAAAAGCTGATGATGTGTCTGGACATCCCAAGCAAGCATGGTGAAACCACCTCGCGCACACATCACAGGATATCTGCAGAGCACAAAAGTTTAGATTCACTGTAATATTTCATGTGTCATGTTGACAGCATATATCAAGTTTGAAGTACAATTTTTCACATAATATTTTCAAATTTTAACACGTAAAAGTTTATAAATATCATTCTTGGGACATATATGGCAGATTAAGAGTATTTAATAATCTCAAATTCTATTCTAATTATAGTATTAATGGATACAGATTTCAAATGCAATTAAAACGACAGTGTCATTCTTAAGTTGCTATTATACCCCTACACTGTAGGATACCTTTGTTTTGCTCTTCCACCAGGGTCGCTATTCTTATTTGTAAATCTAAAACTTTTTTGAATTGATATGTAATAACGGGTGAATCACTAGAACTGAGTCATCCGTTTACTGTTTTATTCAAGCAAAAGAGATTCAATAAATGCACAACATCACAGTCTATTTAAGTGCTTACTATGATACACCTTCAGGTCTTGTACATCTATAATGCTTGAACACAGACAAACATTGTTCTGTGCCAAGTCAAAAAATGGTTTGTGGCTCAACATATCCAAAAATATTTCAGAATCATCTGCCTTCTGTCCATTAACTCTAAATATATGTTGTTGTATTAAAACAAACAGAAGTTGATGTTTGTGTTTTGTGCCATCTGACACAAGGTCAGTCTCACTAACTGACAATCCCAAAGAATGTCTTAATGTGTGGTTCAGTCACAAATGTGGGCTCAAATTGCCAGTAAAGCTTTGTGGAACTCCTTAGCCAGCACAGTCTGTAGACCATGAGCTACACATAGCAGTTTTCTTGTGCCTCTGATATCTTATTTAAATGTTTATTAATCGTATGTGTAATAGATTTTTTCATTGTAAATATTGATCCTAAAGTGTCAACATTTTCTAAAACACTATATTTGTAACTGTGTTTACCCAAATAATGGTCTTATTATCTTGGGAGTCATCCACCTCTTCATGTCCACAGATGCAGCAGATAGATGTCAAGTCATCTGTAAGGGTGAAAATGTTTAGAAAATAATTGACCACTTTGTGAACATTGGTACAGTCAAGACTGAAGTTGGGTATGTACTGAAGTCAATACACTGAGGTACAAATGTGTGCTTTTGTACACATTTGTAAAATTTTGTACAAATGTGTACAATACTCTTCAGCATTTCTTCCTGTTTGCTAAAATTAAACCTGTAGAGACTCAGACTGTTATAGCCTGATTTCAGAGTCTCGGATGGACTGGCGCTGGACACTGCAATCACTTTAGAGATCAGTTCTTTGGAATTCTTTACAAACGCAGCCATGTCAAGCTCCTCCATGCTGCTCTCCACGCTTGACAACAGCTTTCTGTTGGCCTCCATGCTATCGCCATAGCAACGCATCAGCATATGGGTGTGGTTAAACTGTAAAGCACAGATTTTTTTAATATATTTCTTATAAAAGCTACTTTTGTACCTGAGGCCTCCAAGAGAATGACTGCAATCTGCCAACGTAGTATTTCCACATCCTTGGGTCCAGCAGGAAAAACAGGCTGTTGTCCCATCAGAACTTTTTCAACAAACTGAAATACAAGCAACAAACACATAATGCAAGACATATCTCAGGATGATATAAGAGTAAATTTTTTAATACCTTTATGGCAAACACTCCACAGGAATTTGAGTCAGGTTGCAGGGGATGTGGAAGTGTGGTGCATTCCCATCTTGACACATTCATTCCCTGATTCCTCATAAAAGCTCTAAAGACATCAAGGTATTAGCACTTAGCTACTTTAAAAAAATGCTTTACTCCTGTTAAGTTCATGAAAAAGGGTGTGCTCACTTTGACATAAGTTTTTAAAAGAAAATTATTTTGATATTGCGTTCCTTTCCAACTTCCCACAAAGATAAGCATACATCATAGACATTTACTTGTGAATAGGATTTTGGCAATTAGAAAAATGTATTGTTATTGGCTTATATGATATTGAGTCACTGATATAAAATTAAGAAAATATAACAATTACGTCTTTCTCAACAAAAAACAGAAGAAGAATATAGTTTTCTTATAAAAATAAAATATAACGCATACCTTGATATATCTTGGCATTTCCTCAACTTCTGACTACCTTCCCCAAGCGAGTCCAGAAGAAGAGATTTTCTCTGTTTTGGATATATAATCTTGAAAGACAACAGCAGATATGATTAGTTTAACAGCCTTGTACTGCTGTAAAGTAACATGGTAATATGGTACTTGAATTGAAAAATTCAACACATATGATGTGGAGTCACATGTATTGAAAATTTAATCAAAGTTTCAATACACTTTAGATTGTATATTTAAACTTAGATTAAAAAGTTTAATTTTTATAAACTTAGATTAAAGCAAAGGGATTGGAGATGAAATGCATATTCAATGGTATGTAAACACTTACAACAGCAAACCAGTGATGGTTGTCATTAACAATGCCGTATAAAGTTTTGAAGTCTGTGGGATCCCACTGAAGGAATAGAAGTATTGATATCAGAATCTTGCCACCTTTCAAGGCTGCTGTCAGACATTTAAAACAACAAACCTTGAAGCGTGGAAATTTCTTATGCCACACATCAGTCATGGCAAAAGAGTCAATACACATGACTTTCTCGGCAGAGGATGTATTAAGTTTTTTCTCCAAAAGCTTCATGTAGGCATTGATCACCTGGATGAATGGATTGTTGCTTGTTAACCAGCTGAATAATTTGATTGTCATAATATCCATCCAGTGAAGTAAGATTTCATAGGGGGGTAGCTAGGACAATTATGTCTTACCTCGCTCTCCAGTTCCCTTCCTGGTGCTGTTCGACATATGTCCGAGTAAAATAATTTATAAGGACCTATTTTGGACAGAATTATACCTGCTGTAGTGCCATCCCAGGCTTTCCGAATATCTAAAATAAGACATGAAAGAATTATACTTTTACATCTGAAAGTCTTCTGATAAACATGCACATATTAGTTTCTTAAAAATGTGTACAAAAGCATACATTGTTCTACTTTCGCACAGCCAGATAGTGTTCTCACACCAGGATCCATAGCTGCTTCCATAAATTCAGAGGCAGAGTAAGGATCCACAACAGGTGGAATGGTGGAGGCAGGATCTTCTGCAGGCTGGGTGGTGACGTCTGGATCCACAACAGGTGGAATGGTGGAGGCAGGATCTTCTGCAGGCAGGGTGGTGACGTCTGGATCCACAACAGGTGGAATGGTGGAGGCAGGATCTTCTGCAGGCTGGGTGGTGACGTCTGGATCCACAACAGGTGGAATGGTGGAGGCAGGATCTTCTGCAGGCAGGGTGGTGACGTCTGGATCCACAACAGGTGGAATGGTGGAGGCAGGATCTTCTGCAGGCAGGGTGGTGACGTCTGGATCCACAACAGGTGGAATGGTGGAGGCAGGATCTTCTGCAGGCTGGGTGGTGACGTCTGGATCCACAACAGGTGGAATGGTGGAGGCAGGATCTTCTGCAGGCTGGGTGGTGACGTCTGGATCCACAACAGGTGGAATGGTGGAGGCAGGATCTTCTGCAGGCAGGGTGGTGACGTCTGGATCCACAACAGGTGGAATGGTGGAGGCAGGATCTTCTGCAGGCAGGGTGGTGACGTCTGGATCCACAACAGGTGGAATGGTGGAGGCAGGATCTTCTGCAGGCTGGGTGGTGACGTCTGGATCCACAACAGGTGGAATGGTGGAGGCAGGATCTTCTGCAGGCTGGGTGGTGACGTCTGGATCCACAACAGGTGGAATGGTGGAGGCAGGATCTTCTGCAGGCTGGGTGGTGACGTCTGGATCCACAACAGGTGGAATGGTGGAGGCAGGATCTTCTGCAGGCTGGGTGGTGACGTCTGGATCCACAACAGGTGGAATGGTGGAGGCAGGATCTTCTGCAGGCTGGGTGGTGACGTCTGGATCCACAACAGGTGGAATGTTGGTGATGTCCTGTTTTTCTGTTTTTTTAAAGTTATGTAGAATTTTGGGTTCTGATTCCAGGAATATTTTCAGTTGGTCTGTGCTGATTTTTGGCAAAAAAGCTGTTTTTGATTGGAGGTCTGCACTTTTGTTGTTTATTTTTACTATTGTATAAGGACCGGTCCAGTTTTGTTCCAACTTCCCACCCTTTCGCTGTTGGCTCCTTACATTTTTTCGTAAGACTCTGTCTCCAACCTTGAATAGTCCTGATGTGTCTGTTGCTGTTGACTTGTATTTGTTTTGAACTGTTTTGATGTTATGGTGTACTAATTTGAAGATTTCGTCCCTTTTTTGGATGGACTCCAACACAGACTCCTCATCTAGACTCTCTTCAATTTTGCTGTCAATCTGAGTTGAAAAAAAAAAAAAAGCATATATATGAAGGATTCAGAGACATTTACAAGGTGTCTACTGTGTAACATTAGATATGTTAGATATGAAAACATACCTGGGAGAGAAATATTTACAAAAAACTTTGATATGGTTTTAATCCCTAACTAAAATAATCAGAAAAACATTTCATGTGTTTAAAAACCAAATAAAATGAAAATGTTGGACGAACTTTGTACATGGAATGTGAATTATCTGAACTTTCACTTTATTTTTTACAAAACTGTATATTATAATTACTTTTTTGTTGACACTTTGGGTAGATAAACAGTGCATTGTATTATGAAAGAAAGACCACCACAGTTATTACTTTACTTCATTCAGAAATAATTTTGATTAAAGAGTTAAAAGTAAATGTGACCTAAAATATTTTCTTTAAATCTAGGACACTGAATGTAGTATATAATACTGAGCGATGAAGTCATGTCTCACCAGAATATTGTCTGGAACCTCGCATGGGAGCCGAGCCTCGGTTCCAAATAGGACAAAGAATGGTGAAAACTTTGTTGTTGATTGTTTTTTGGTTCTGAGACCAAACATCACAGCATCCAAATATTTGTCCCATGTGTTCGGCCTCTCTTTGACAAGTTTGCACAGTGATCTGAAAAGCAGAATGTTATAATTTGATAGCAAAAGTAACTGAATGAGAACCAATCCAGTAGCTACTAGCGCGAAAAGGGATTCCTCTCCTACAGGCAACTGAAGGAGAGACAAAGATCATGCTAACATGAACAATTTTTAACTTCAAAATAAATAATGGCATCAACAGTTTATGGAGAGGACTGTAAGGGTAGTTGATCTATTTTTTATGTAATAGCTGACATCTGCATATAACCACATTGCCAAAGAGGACACAGTCTGTACATAATGTTCATACAGAATATAAAAAAGCCTGCACTAAAGTAAAAAAGAAAAATAAGTAAGAGCAATAAAGTGATATTATAACAATTTAATTACCTTTGAATGGTCCCATTTAGTTTTTCAACTAAACCATTTGTTTGTGGGTGATACGGAGCACAAAGGCTCCGCTCAATGCCCAGAGTTCTGCATGGCTCTTTGTTCAGCTGATGGGAAAAAATAAGAAACAATTTAAAAGTTTTCCATTAACAATAAATAATTTTGATCAATAAATAAACATAACTAAATTTTGCTTAAAAAGATATTGCATCCCACACCAATACAGTTCACTAAAAAGTATTTAGCAACACACCTCATTAACAAATTCCTTCCCTTGATCAGTGAGGATTCGCTTTGGAGCCCCAAAGCGATAAAAGAACTTAATAATGCACTGGGCAACATCAGCTGCTGACTTTGATGTCAAAGGATAAGCCTCCGGCCATTTAGTAAAATAATCAACCATCACGGCAATGTATTGATTATTATCATCGGTTTTCACAACCTTCCCAATAAGGTCCATACCAATGAGTTCAAATGGTTTACTCACCTAAAAAAGGAAAATAAAATACAGAATTACACATTTGAACAGGGATAATAAAAAAAAGTTCATGTTGTCTTTTTTAATTTATGTAAATTACTTCAATCGGGATTTGGCGTTTTTCCTGCTTTATTGTCAGCGCACCATGCTGGCACTCTGCACACTCTCTGACCTGAAGAACAAACCTTTGTTTTATTAAAATGAACATTATAAAAAATCTGTAATAAGCTAACAAAATACTTACATAATCTCAGACACTACATAGATTAATATGCAAATAAACATAGCTGTTAAAAAATTTCTTTGAAAAATGTCTTTTTTAAAAAATCTTATTGTTTGTTATTAAAACTACAAAGAACTACTTTCCGCTACAACCTATTGCATTATGTTGAACACCATTTTCTAACTTCTATATGTGTCGTATTAATGACAATGTACTCGTCTATGTGAAAAAGTAGTGTAAAAATTAAGTTAAATTTAAACATACTTAATCATACTTTTATTATGCATAATGACAAGTATATTTCAAGTATACTTAGAATTTTAGAACATTTTAGAAATACTTATTTTGTGTTTAATGTGTTTAAGTTTGATGTAATTAGTATTTAAGCACTATTTAAAGCATACTTCAACTTAGTTTTTTCGGACACACTTCAGTAGAAGTAGAGTGTACTTTAAGTGTGCTGTTTTAAATGTACTTAAAACGCGATTTATTATTATATTTTCATTTTAGTATTTTTGTTATTGAATTAGATTTAAGAAATAATTTGAATGTATTTTAAGTATATTGTAAATACATATTTAACGTATTAGTGGTGTGATTACAGTATGCTACAAATACCAACACATTCTCTAAACAAGTACACTTTGTAGTTAGTTAATATCTTTGATTATTCTGCTTTGCCACGTTCTACATTACATGCTTCACAAACATCAGTACTGAGAACATATCAGGTATCATAACGCAGAAAGGTCCATTTACAACACTTTAAAGGTGAAACTAATTACATTTTGCTTTCAATATATTACCATATCGGTAACACTCAATTTGAAGGGATGTGCATAATACTGACATGACACTATCATAAACACAACCCCTTTTCATTCAACTTTTAAAGCAAATTCTCATTAAGTGTCATTATTTACTGAATGACAGTTCAAGATATGTTCTTACCAGTTGTTATCTCATGTTTATGGCAGTATCATATCAGTCTTATGCACACCCCATCAACTAAAGTCTTAGAAAAACATATACAAATACAAATACTTTTTTTTCACCTGGGCTGTAAAGCAGTGTGCTATAGTAATAAACCTGTCATCATATTGTCATTGTGAGACTTGTTTTATATAAAAAAAAATACATACCCATTTTTCAATATCTTTGGTCATGCCAGGCCAGTAGAACCTCTTGGTGATCTCGTGTCTTGTTTTAACAATGCCACAGTGGGCACCGAAAGGACTGGCATGGAACTCTTTAAATATTTGTTCCGCTTCCTCTGTTAAGGTCACTACCTTGCGTTTTGAATCACAGCATCCTTTGCAGTAATACAAGACTCCATCTGTAGAAATATCACATGTTAAAACACACACAAGCACGTGCGCGCGCGCACACACACGCACCCACCACCACCACCACACGCACACACACATAGTGCCAGTTCTCCTGGCTAACTAGCAGATCAGCCAAAAGACGGTTTGCTGACAAATAAAGTTGAAATTTTAAAATAAAATTGGAAAGGTAACTAAGTCGATATACAAAGCTTGTCTCAATGCACAATAATTTGCCCTAATTTTTCGATAAATAATACTATTACTTTGACTACAATTTCAAGTTATATATTGGTAATGGGCTACTTGAAAAATGTTAATGGAAATGGTCTCAAAGAAGGTAGTTGTCTCAAATTAGGTCAGGAAAAGATTAAAGACTTTTTCCCCCGCTTGTGCATGCGAGGACTGAGGAAAACGTGGAGGACTATGGCAAACGATCCAAGTTTTACGGGTGTGGGTCGGTTGGACCTCATTTGTAAAAAAAAAAATTGATTTAATTTTTGAAAATGTAATTACCGTGAACTGCGAAGTCAACTGCCCGACGCCTTATCTTGTATTTTTGAGTTTTAGACGAGCCTTCAGTGTATCTTCCAAAGGATAGATATTGTAAAACATTGCCAAACATTAACGGGTCCATTTCTTGCAACTTTTCTCAATGTCGCGCAATTTTCGAAGAAATTGGTCACAAAGACAGTATGCAGCTGTGCCAGTGTCAATCGATGTGAATGCACGTGGTTAATTAACCAATTTACACGTGAGAAAGATTTTGACGCAATCGCACGTAGTTTCATTTGCCGCGCCCCAGGGGATTGACATGTAACAGCACCAGGACAATCCTAAACATTATTTGGAATCAGTCTAATCAACGTAATATCCAATGAAGAAAAACAATAAAAATATATATCTAAAAAGAACATTTTTAAAACTTTATATAATTCCATATGATGACATATATAAATAGTTTTATGTCAAGCGCTATACAGCCTCCATTAAAGTAATACTCATAAAAACAAACTGATGCTGACCTGCTGAAAGTTTCAATTGTGCTGTGTTCTGCTACTCAAAGGCTAAAGCACACTTCATACGGTGATGGTAAAACATCAATAAGTTAGTTACATTTGCTTGGGCCCCCAAATAAATTCCTTAAGAGTAAGCGCGAAAATGTTCATAGTTTGTAGCAAAGGTTGCGCAAGATTATTTTTTTGTTGTACGTAAAATAAAAAAATTTAAAAAAATTGTAATTTATGGTTATCAAACAAAACCTGTTGTATTTCTCTGCGAGAAAATTTTTGAAATCAGGTAACATTCCACTAAATGATGTGATTAGAACACGGCAGAACTCTGATCCTGATCCCACACACACTTCCCCTCGGTGTGAGAAAAATCTCACTGAAGCGGATCAACTGCTGGACGCTCAAAGGCCTGGTCCGTTAAAGGGTAAGAACAATTTCTCTGACAGAAATTGTTCTTAGTATGATTAATAGCGATCTCCGGTATGTTCTATGTGCGTAGTTAAAGCTGTAACTTGGAACTGTCTGCGCGCCTAGATGCGGGGGGGGGGGTTCGTTATCTGATGGGTAACGTTATCTGATGGGTGAAATATGTCCATCAGATAGCGTTCCCCCACTTTAAAACAGGGGAAACGGTATCTGATGGGTGAAATATGGCCATCAGATAGCGTTCCCCCACTTTAAGACAGAGGAAACGGTATTTGAAGGGAGATTTATGGCCATCAGATAGCGTTCCCCCACTGTAAAACAGGGAAAACGGTATCTGATGGGTAATATTATATTAATATAATACTTACTTCGACTGCAGTCATGTCTTGATGACATCAAAAGCTGGATGACTTTAAATTTTCTGCATTTAAATTCTGACAAGACAGAAGTTGTAATCTTTGGACCAGGGTCCTCAAAAAATAAACCTCTTAATCAATCACTTAATCTGGATGGCATTAACTTGGCCTCTGGTAATAAAGTAAAAATCTTGGTGTTATTTTTGACCAAGATATGTCATTTATATCCCATATTAAACAGTTTCCTTTTTTCACCTCTGTAATATCGGCAAAACATTCTGTCCAGGGGTGATGCAGAAAAACTAGTCAATGCATTTGTTACTTCAAGGCTGGACTATTGTAATTCTTTGCTATCAAGAAGTCCACAAAATGCAGTTCAAAGCCTTCAGCTGATCCAAAATGCTGCAGCAAGAGTTCTGATGAAAATCAACAAGAGGGATCATATTTCTCCAATTTTAGCTTCCCTTTATTGGCTTCCTGTTAAATCAAGAATAGAATTTAAAATTCTTCTTCTAACGTATAAAGCCCTTAATAATCAAACTCCATCATACAGGACTGTCTCAGAAAATTAGAATATTGTGATAAAGTTCTTTATTTTCTGTAATGCAATTAAAAAACATGAAATGTCATACATTCTGGATTCATTACAAATCAACTGAAATATCGCAAGCCTTTTATTGTTTTAATATCGCTGATTATGGCTTACAGCTTAAGAAACCCAAATATCCTATCTCAAAATATTAGAATATCGTGAAAGAGTATACTAGTAGGCTATTCAACTAATCACTTGAATCGTCTAATTAACTCGAAACACCTGCAAGGGTTTCCTGAGCCTTGAAAAACACTCAGCTTGGTTCAGTAAACTAAATGACAAGTATGAGGAAGACTGCTGATCTGACTGCTGTCCAGAAGACCATCATTGACACCCTCCATCAGGAGGGTAAGACACAAAAAGAAATTTCTCAAAGAGCAGGCTGTTCACAGAGTGCAGTTTCAAAGCACATTCACAAAAAGTGTGTTGGAAGGGGGAAATGTGGCAGGAAACGCTGCACAACCAAGAGAGGTGACCGCAGCCTTAACAGCATTGTGAAGAAGAGCCGCTTCCACAATTCGGGGGAGCTTCAAAGACAGTGGACTGAAGCTGGAGTCTAGGTATCAAAAGCCACCGTTCACAGACGTGTCCGGGAAATGGGCTACAATAGCCGTATTCCCATGGTCAAGCCACTTCTGAATTCAAGACAACGGAAGAAGCGTCTGACTTGGGCTATGGAAAAGAAGCACTGGACAGTTGCAGAGTGGTCCAAAGTCCTCTTTTCAGATGAAAGCAAGTTTTGTATGTCATTTGGTAGTCAAGGCGCCAGAGTCTGGAGAAAGGCTGGAGAGGCGCAAAATCCAAGTTGCTTGAAATCCAGTGTGAAGTTCCCACAGTCAACGATGGTTTGGGGAGCCATGTCAGCTGCTGGTGTTGGTCCACTGTGTTTCATCAAGTCCAGAGTAAATGCAGCTGTGTACCAAGAGATTTTAGAGCACTACATGCTTCCATCTGCTGAAAAGCTCTATGGAGATGATGATTTCATTTTCCAGCATGATCTGGCACCTGCCCACAGTGCCAAAACCACCAGTAACTGGTGTACTGACCATGGCATTACTGTCCTTGATTGGCCTGCCAATTCCCCTGACCTGAACCCCATAGAGAATTTGTGGGGTATTGTGAAGAAGAAGCTGAAAGACACCAGAGCCAACAATGCAAATGAGCTAAAGGCTATTGAAGCATCCTGGGCATCCATAACACCTCAGCAATGCCACAGGCTGATTGCCTCCATGCCACGCCGCATTGATGCAGTAATCTGTGCAAAAGGATTCCCAACCAAGTACTGAGTGCATTAATGGACATTTTCAAATGTTTGATTTCGTTTTGCTGTTATAATTTTTTTTTACTTGGTCTGAGGAAATATTCTAATATTTTGAGATAGGATTTTTGAGTTTTCTTCAGCTGTACGCCATAATCAGCGATATTAAAACAATAAAAGGCTTGTGATATTTCAGTTGATTTGTAATGAATCCAGAATGTATGACATTTCATGTTTTTTAATTGCATTACAGAAAATAAAGAACTTTATCACAATATTCTAATTTTCTGAGACAGTCCTGTATATCAGAGCTCTGATTACCCCGTATGTTCCTAACAGAGCACTTCACTCTCAGACTGCAGGTCTACTGGTGGTTCCTAGAGTCTCTAAAAGTAGAATGGGAGGCAGATCCTTTAGCTATCAGGTTCCTCTCCTGTGGAACAAACTCCCAGTGTATCCTGTTGTCGATACACTGACAGTACTTACCTACTGTCTCTCAACCAAATTGAAAGGCTTTTTTTCATCCCTTTATCCTTCTCCCTTTTCCTTTTTCTGTTTTGCTCCTCGCATAGCTTTTTTTTCTGGCGCTCCATCTTGTTGTCAAGTGCACTATGAGTGATAGTGTAAGATTTAAATAAATAAATAAATAACCCTCCTGAGTGCGTTCATTTAGGGGCGTGTGCCCAAGCCACCTTTGTGGGAAGGTAGAGCAATAGGAGGGGAGGTGAAGGATTACAGGGCCGCATAATCAGTGCTGTCACTCTGTTATTGATCATTTTATTCTGTTAAATATAGAAAATGGCAACTAGAAAAACATTTTCTCTAGAGGGGGTTTTGACACCCCCTCTAGTGCAGTGCCCCTATGCGTTGCATAAACTGCATACCCACTTTTTGCGCCACTGTTAATATGAGCAGGAGCTTCATTGAGTATGTGTACAAATGCTTTTGGATACACTTTATTGCAGTAATAACTATAAGAATTTAACTCGAGCTCTCTGCAAAGAGGGAGTTTAGGGACTGTTGCGCTCTCATCCTGACAGAAACATGGCTTTCATCATCCACAACTGATAGCGCCGTTAGCCTAGAGGGGCTAGCCACCTTCTGCGCGGATTGATGTAAACACCGAAGCGGTAAGGCCCGAGGGGGCGGACTCTGCATTTACATCAACAACAACAGGTGTAAAAATGCTAGAATAGTCACAAGCTTTTGTTCTCCGGACATAGAGCTACTGACTATCAGCTGCAGACCCTTTTACCTGCCTAGAGAGTTTACTGTTGTTATCATCACAGCGGTCTATGTCCCTCCAAGCGCTAATACAAAGGAGGCTATGAGCGTTCTCTATCAGAAAATCTCTGAGCTGCAATCTACACACACAGAGGGTGTTTTCATCATTGCAGGGGATTTTAACCAGGCAAATATGAAAACTGTTCTACCCCATTTTTACCAACACGTGGATTTTGCAACTCGGGGAGAGAACACTCTAGACCTAGTCTACACAAACATAAAGGAGCATTCAGAGCAGCCCCCCGTCCCCACCTGGGCTCGTCAGATCATCTCACTGTGATGCTAACCCCTGCATACAGGCCCCTGCTGATCAGAGATAAACCTACAGTGAGGCAGGTGAGAGCTTGGACTGAGGGAGCAATGGAGGCGCTCCAGGACTGTTTTGAGTGCTCTGACTGGGACATGTTCAAAGCTGCAGCAACTTATGAGGACATGATCAACATTGATGAGTACGCCATGACTGTGTCAGCCTACATCGACAAATGCATTGAGGACGTCAGCACCACCAAGACCATCATCACCCGAGCCAACCAACGACCCTGGATCACCGAGGAGGTCCGTTGAGCGCTAAAAGCACGAAACTCAGCCTTCAAGTCAGGGAGGCCCTGAGGACAGCGAGAGCCAACTTGAACCGTGCCATCAGGTTAGCGAAGCGGAACCACGGTCAGAAAATCCAGGAGCTTTTCCACGACGCAAGCAACACCAGAAGCATGTGGAAAGGAATACGGGCAATAACAGAATACAACATGCCCTCCCCCCCGGTGGGTGAAGATGATGCTGACTTTCTTAACGGACTAAACAACTTCTTTGGGAGGTTTGAGGCATTAAACAACACGCCAGCAGTGAAAGCTGTTCCCCACCAGGATGAGGAGGTGCTCTGCCTTGACACAGCCGACGTGTGGAAGACTCTGAGGAGAGTCAACCCGCGGAAGGCCCCAGGCCCCGACAACATACCTGGGCAGGTCCTCAAGGAGTGTGCAGGTCAGCTGGCTGGTGTCCTCACAGACATTTTTAACACCTCGCTGGACCAAGCCACAGTGCCAGCATGCTTCAAGTCTGCCTCCATCATTCCGGTGCCAAAGAAACCTCAAGTCACCTGTTTCAACGACTACCGGCCCGTTGCACTGACTCCCATCATGATGAAGTGCTTCGAAAGGCTGGTAAAGGAACACATCGTCTCCAGTCTCCTCCCAACACTCGACCCTTTCCAGCTTGCCTACCGACGGAACCGCTCCACTGAGGACGCCATCTCCTCTGCTCTTCATCTGAGCCTGGCACACCTGGAGGAGAAGAACACGCACGTGCGGATGCTGTTCCTGGACTTCAGTTCAACGTTTAACACCATCATCCCACAGCATCTGGTGGGAAAACTGGAGCATCTGGGCTTCAGCACACCCCTTCGCAACTGGCTGCTAGACTTCCTCACAAACAGACCTCAGTCAGTCCCGGTCGGACACAACACCTCTGATGTCATGACCCTCAGCACGGGCTCCCCTCAGGGCTGCGTCCTGAGCCCCCTGCTGTTCACCCTGATGACTCATGACTGCGTCCCCAGGTTCACCACCAATCACATTGTGAAGTTTGCAGATGACACAACGGTGGTGGGCCTGATCAGAGATGACAACGACCACGACTACAGAGAGGAGGTGGAGCAGCTGGTGGACTGGTGCAGAGACAACAGCCTGATCCTGAACGTGGAGAAGACGAAGGAGATCATCGTTGACTTCAGGAAGAACCGGCCTCAATACGTTCCACTGCTCATCAACAGCTCGGCTGTGGAGGTGGTCACCAGCACCAAGTTCCTTGGGGTGCACATCATGGACAACCTCAGCCGGTCTGTGAACACCACGTCACTGGTGAAGAGGGCACAAAAGCGACTGTACTTTCTGCGGAGGATAAGGAGAGCCCGCCTGCCCCCGCCCATCCTTAAGACCTTCTACAGAAGCACCATAGAGAGCATTCTGACCAGCTGTCTCTCTGTGTGGTGTGGAGGCTGCAGTGCCTCCGACTGGAAGAACTTGAGGAGAGTGGTGAGGACAGCAGAAGGGATCATCGGTGCTCCTCTTCCCTCCATTAAAGACATTTCATCGCAGCGCTGCGTGTCCTGAGCCCGTAACATCATCAAGGACCCCTCACACCCCCACCATGGACTGTTCTCCCTGCTGCCCTCTGGGAAGAGGTTCCACAGCATCCGCTGTAGGACCACCAGGTTCTGCAAAAGCTTTTTCCCTGCTGCCATCAGACTGTTGAACTGCTGAAGTATAAAATGGACTATGTATCACACTCACTGATTGGCACATTTGTACAGTACCCTTATCGAGCATTATAAATGCTGCTCAATTCTTAGTCTCCAATATCACTGCTGCACTTTATCCGGAATTACTGCATAATTGTTTACAATGCAACTGTCCACTGTTGAATCACTGCTGCACTTTATTGGAAACTTACTGCATGTTTACATTTGTTTACATTTCAACTGCCTACTGTTCACTGCTGCACTTTACCCGGAAGTCAATTGGAACTTATCCTGTAACTGAACTGCGATTTATTACTGCATTTTTAACGAAATTTCGTTCTGTATGCACTCTGTGCATACAAAATGACAATAAAGAAAGTCTAAGTCTAAGAATCAAGACCTAACTTGAGATGTACCATTGCCTATGCAATATTGGAGAACTGCTATGGTAAGAGGCATTGTATAGAAAACCTTTTGCGATCACAAGTGAATCTGTGAAAAATTTCTGTTATCGAACAAAACATAAATTCATGATCCGTTCCAGATGCATGTTGGTTTGGCTGAGCAAGGGGAGCCGGCATGTTCAAGATAAGATAAGATAGGCTTTATTGATCTTACATTGGAGAAATTCACTTACCACATCGGCTCATAAGAGAAGGTGCAAAGTAGGAAAGGTGCATCTATATATACAGTAAATCTTCATATATACAGTGGATCAAAGAAAAAGAAAAAATAAGAATAAAAATACAAACTGGCGCAAGGAATGGAAGGGAGAAACTTTTTTTAGCCACGGCACCTCCCAGAGTTCTGGGGTGGGCCTCCTCTTTTCCTCAGCTTTTACCCCAAACTCTTTTAATGTAGAAAGTATCGTCCAGGGAAGGTGTCTTTTAGTAAAAGCTCAGTTTGACCATTTTAACATAGTTTTTATCAATATTTATGCTCCTAACGTCGGTGCAGAGAGGAAGCGTTTTTTAGAGAAAATTGGGGAGAGGTTGGGAGACTGCGGGTCTGATGATTATGTTTTTTAGGTGGGGATTTTAATTGTACAGAAAACGAATTGTTAGACAGAAATCACAAAGAGCCTCACCAAGCTTCCCAACAAGCCCTGCGGCGGCTGGTCTCGTCCCACGGCCTGGTGGATGTATGGAGGAGGATGCACACAGGCTCCAGACAGTACACTTGGTCCCACAGTAAAGAAAACCACCTCTCTTTAGCACGTATTGATTGTGTTTATTGTTTTAAACATCATTTTAATGTGTTTAAAACATGTCAGATTTTACCAGTAGCTTTTACAGACCACTCTTTGCTTTTAGGGAATGTTTTTATAACAAACATTTTACCTAAAAGCGCCTACTGGCATTTTAATCTGGCTTTAACTTACAACCGTAGTTTTAGAGAAGCTTTAAGTTATTTTTGGACTGTTTTTAGACAAAGAAAGGATGATTTTACTTGTCTAAGGCAGTGGTGGGACCATGGAAAAGTTCAGATCAAGCAACCTTGTCAGCAGCATACTCTTAATGCCACTTGTGACGTCACCAGATCTATCAGAGATCTGGAGATGAATATAGTGGAACTAGAACATTTAAGTGAGTCCACAGGAAATCGAGAGCATATTGAAGCTCTCAAATCCAAAAGGCTAGTTTTAGCCAACCTGCTGGAGTCTAAAGTCCAAGGCGTGTTGGTCAGGTCTCGGGTTCAGAACATCACAGAGATGGATGCTCCCTCTAGCTTCTTCTTCAGCTTGGAGAGGAAACGCGGGCAGAGGAAGGTGATCCATTCCTCTGACAATCCAGGG